>NC_048317.1:17389479-17541183 GCF_013100865.1 Trachemys scripta elegans | reverse complement strand
CTGGGATGATCACGGTACCCTCCCCCCACCGCGTGGCTGGTAACAGGGAAGATCCCTGCTAGCCAAACGCGAAAAACTCAGGGCCAATTTCCCATCTGCGCTTGGCTAACTGCAGGGAAGGATTTATTTTCCGCCACAGGCAAACAGCCCAGTAGGAATGGCCACCTCTGTCCCCTTAATTAAGTTCCCGTATTTCAACCAGGTTACCAGGAGTGATATCACTCTCCTGAGGATTACACAACAAGATAAAGAACGGATGTTGCTTGAATGCCAGCAAACACCGGGACCATACGCTGCCAGGCTTTGTCAGGCAATGATACCAGATTACTTGCTGCAAGCATGGCGTGGTCAAGTGTCCTACCATGGAGGAGGGAATAAAGATGCACTGCCCAGAAACCTTCTGGCAAGGCTTTCGGAGTACCTCCAGGAGAGCTTCATTGAGATGTCCCTGGAGGATTTCCGCTCCATCCCCATACACGTTAACAGACTTTTCCAGTAGCTACAGACTTTTCCAGTAGCTGAACTGACCGCGAATGCAAAGTCAGGCAAAGTAATCATTAAAAACCGTTTGCTTTTAAAACAAGTTTTATATTTTAAAAGGTAAACTCACCTGAGGTCCCTTCCATGGGGTCAGAGTCTTGGGTACTGGCTTGGGAGGGTTGGGAGGGTACTTCAGTCAGGGTGAGAAAAAGATCCTGGCTGTTGGGGAGAAGGGAGTGCTGTGTGCTCTCTGCAAGCTCATCCTCCTCCTCCTCCTCCTCCTCCTCTACCCCCTCGGCAGAATCCTCAGGCGTCGAGACTATCCCCGACCCAGAATCCACGAACAAAGGTGGGGTAGTGGTGGCAGCCCCCCCTAGAATTGCATGCAGCTCGGCGTAGTAGCGGCATGTCCGTGGCTCTGACCCGGAGCGACCGTTTGCCTCCTTTGTTTTTTGATAGGCTTGTCTGAGCTCCTTGACCTTCACGCGGCACTGCTCAGAGTCCCTATTGTGGCCTCTCTCCATCATGCCCTTGGAGATTTTTTCAAAAGTTTTTGCATTTCGTCTTTTAGAACGAAGTTCTGCAAGCACTGAATCCTCTCCCCATACAGCGATCAGATCCAGTACCTCCCTCACGGTCCATGCTGGTGCTCTTTTTCGATTATCAGCCTGCATGGTTACCTGTGCTGATGAGGTATCTGTGGTCACCTGTGCTCTCCACGCTGGGCAAACAGGAAATGAAGTTCAAATGTTCGCGGGGCTTTTCCTGTCTACCTGGCCAGTGCATCCGAGTTCGGATTGCTGTCCAGAGCGGTCACAATGATGCACTGTGGGATAGCTCCCGGAGGCCAATACCATCGAATTGCGGCCACACTAACCCTAATTCGAATTGCTAAAATCGATTTTGGCGCTACTCCGCTCGTTGGGGTGGAGTACAGAAATCGATTTAAAGGGCCCTTTACATCGAATTAAATGGCGTCGTTGTGTGGACGGTTACAGGGTTAATTCGAATTAAAGCTGATAAATCCGAATTAAAGTCGTAGTGTAGACCAGGCCTAAGACTGGAGGTGGCAGACAGTGGACTCAACTCTGAGAACAAAGTCGTGGATGAGGAGGTCATGTTGGAGGACACAGCAGGGTCATCCAGTGAGTCAGGACCTCTTTTCCACTCCGGAGGGATCTAGCCAGTCCCAGCAGGCTGTCTCTGGTGTGCATGATGCAGGAGAAGAGAGCTCTAGTAAGTGATCTTTTTGAGTGGATGCAGAGATCCAGCTGTCTTTGCTCTGTATATTCTAGAAGTGGGTGAAAGGATAGAAATGTACAAGACTGGCTGTGTTTGAGTGTGTTCCACATTCCACTGTGGAGCTAAGCAGTGCAGTGTAACAGTGTGTTAATGCACACTGAGATTTCCCGGGAATCCTCCCCTAGGAAACTTTCCTGGAAGTAATCGCCAATCCTCTGCTGAAGGTTTCTTGGTAGAGCTGCTTTGTTCCTTCCCCCATTGTAGGAAACTTTCCCACACCAATCAGCAATCACTTGTGCAGGGACCAAAGTGGCACACAGGCGAACAGCATAGGGATCGGGCCTGAAGCTGCACACATACAGGAGATGCACCCCTGCATCCTTGCTTATGCTCAGGAGTGAGATATCAGTTTCAATGACCCCCTGCCTGTGGAAAATGGTGTCAGAATTTACAATGTTGTCCCTAGTTGCCTGTAGTGATTCCCTTAAAAAAACCCCTAAACCATGTGCCCCATCTTGAGCGCTCCCCACCACCAGGCTGAACTCACCATGTTTAGGGTGTTCGCCGAGCTGTGTGCTTGCCAAGGGACAGTGAGAAATTGATTTGTATTTAAAGAGAGGTGTATTTTACTATAATGATTCAGTGCTGTGCATGAACTAACAATCATGCTTCTTGTTCATGTTTATTGTTTCTTGTGCTTCTGCAGATCTGGCCTTGTGGGGAACCCCCTACACACTGGCAGAGCACCTCCACCAGATAAGGAAGTGACCAAGGAGAAGCAAGAAGGACATGTTCAGAGAGATGCTCAGAGGTCGGAAAACAAGAACGCAAGGAGTGGAGAGAGACTTTAAAGGAAAAATTTAAAATAGACTGGCAAGACAGAAAGGAGAGCCAGGAGCAAATTGTAACAGGCCAGCAGTGGATGATAAAAATGATGGAGGAGCAACCAGATGTTGAAATCCCTAATCACACTGCAGGCAGAATACATGCATGCATATATGCATGCTTGCCTCCCCCTCCGCCCCCCCAAGCCAATACAGAACTGCTTTCCATGCTCTCTCCAAACTCCTCCCACATATTCCTTGCAACTACCCTGCCCTTCTTGATACCCCATTCACTCCACCTCTTCAGACAGCTTCCAAAATGATAGCTGGACACACACAGCTATGAGAGCCTACACTGGGCTTCATTGTTATTTCCCTTCCCACCAAGACTTTTGTGTGTGTTGTTAATTGGTATTTAATAAAACAAACTCCCTGAAAGATAACCAATCTTTATTTGTCTCTAAAACAGTGGTTGATGCTGGAATTAATACACAGTGGCAATTTCATCATTTGCTGACAACAAATTATGGTCAGGATCCATCAAAATTGTCATGCAAGGTGGCAAGTTAACAAAGCATGGCGGAGTGCCATATAAAAAGACGTATTACTGGTGCTCATTGTCAAAATGTTGTCTCAAAACCTCCCTGATTCAACTAGCCACCCTCCCCGTTGTGTCCCTATAATTGCCCTGGTAACTGGCTGCTCAAAATCAGTCACCAGGCGATCCGCTTCTGCGCTCCACCCAGGGGAAAACGTTTCACCCTTAGCCTCACAAATATTATGGAGTGCACAGCAGGCTGCTATGACCATTGAAGTATTTTCCTCATTTAGCTCTGACCTGCCATAAAGGCAGCACCCATGTGCTTTTAATCTGCCACAGGCACATTCTGTGGTCATTCTGCTCCTGCTCAGCCTATTGTTGAAGCGCTCCTTGTTACTGTCCAGGTTTCCTGTGTAAGGCTTCATGAGCCGTGGGAGTAAGGGGTATGCTGGGACTCCCAGGATGACTATGGGCATTTCAATATCCTCCATTGGAATCTTCTGGTCTGGAAAGAAAGTCTCTGCTTGGAGCTTTTTGTATAGGCCAGTTTTCCTGAAGATGAGTGCATAATGCACCTTCCTGGACCACCCTGCTTTGATGTCAGTGAAATGTCTCCGGTGATTCACAAGCACCTGCAATACCATAGAGAAGTATCCCTTTGTATTGATGCATTCCATCACAAGATGGTCCAGGGCCAAAATTAGAATATGCGAATGCATGCCGTCTACTGCCCCATCGCAGTTAGGGAATCCCATTTCTGCAAAGCCATCCACTATTTAACGCACATCGTCAAGACTCATGATCCTTCATAGCAGGATGTGATTAAGGGCCCTGCACACTGCATTAATGTCCCTCCCAGTGCCCCTTACCTCAGGGTTCTGCCCTTGGCACTACCCCCGCAGTCTCCGGGTCTCCTCTCCCCTAGGAACCACCAACCCTCTATCCCCACCTTGCCTCAGTGGCTACTGCCAGTCACCATCTAGCCCCCTCTCACTGGGGCAGACTGCAGTCTGTACCACTCATCATTGGCAAGGAGGGTTTGGACCTGCTGCCTTTGCCTACCCTGGGCTGCACCTCTGCAACCCCAGTGCCTTCCCGGCCTTTAGCAAGGCCTGCAGCCTGGGAAGTTGCCAAGCTGGAGCTACCCCGCTCCTTTGCCCTTCCCCAGCCCTGCTCAGCCTCAGATACCCTGTTCAGCTCCCAGGCAGCCCAGTCCTTCTCTCTCCAGCAAGAGAGAGACTCCCTGAGCTCCTAGCCCAACAGCCCTTTTATAGGGCCAGCTGTGGCTGCTTCCCCAATCAGCCTCGTCTTCTGGCTCCCTGGGGCAGCCCTTTCCCAGGGCTTTAACCCCTTCAGGGCCGGAGCAGGTGACCACCCCGCTACACCGCCCCCTCAAAATCCCTACCCCTGGGGGTAAGGGAGACTTTTGGCCTGGGATCCCCAGAGCTACCCCTCCAGGGCCGCAAGCTTCCTCTCGGATGCTTCCCAGCCTTGGGCCATCTCCCAGGAATGTGCCTCTGCCTTCCAGCGGGCCAGCTCCGCGGCCTCCAGCCACGCCCATAGGGAGCAGCTCTCATTTTGAAAAAAGAACGAGGAGCACTTGTGGCGCCTTTTTGCTCGTTCTTTTTGCTGGTACAGACTAACACGGCTACCACTTGGAAAGCTTTCATTTTGGTGTCCTTGTGATGCAGTGCTGGGGCGAGCTCCACACACAGTTCCAGGAAGGGGGCTTTTGGCATCTGAAAGTTCTGCAGCCACTGCTCGTCATCCCAGACCCGCATAAAGATGCAATCCCACCGCTCAATGCTTGTTCCACGAGCCCCAAAGCAATAGTCCACTGTGTGCAGCTGCTCTGTGAATGCCAGCAGTAATTGTTTCTTTCCATAGGACACAGCAGGTCAGGCAACTGTGATTCCTGTTCAGATTGGGAGTTCATTATATACTGCAGGTAATCAGGTGCCTCCTGCTGGTCGTCTCGGGAATTAGCTCTGCCAGCCTTGGAGCGCCCTCTGCAGGCCAGGTGTCCCGCCTGTCATTGGCCCCCCCATGTCCCTCCTGGACCCCGGTGCCCTTGGCTTGGGTGCTGCCCCCTGGCAGTACCCCACTCTCTCTCTGGGTCTCCCCACCCAGGGGGACCCCCACCCCCTATCCCCACCTTGCCTCAGTCTAAGGCTATTGCCAGTCACCAACTAGCCCCCGTCCCCTGGGGCAGACTGCAGTGTATGCCACTCATCACTGGCAAGGGGGGTTTGGCCTGCTGCCTTCTTCCACCCCCAGTACCTCTATGGGCCTAGAACCAGGCCCTACAGCCTGGAGCTCCCCTGGCTTTTCTCCAGCCCTGCCCCACTCCCAGGTCCCGCTCAACCTTCCAGCAGCCAGGCCTGTCTCCCTCCACAGCTAGAGGAGAGACTGCTGAGCTTCTGCCTGCCCTGGCCTTCTTGTAAGGCCCGGTTGTTCTGTTTGGGGCGTGGCTCCAGCTGCAGCCACTTCCCCCAATCAGCCGGGGGTTTGCTCCTTTCCCCAGCCCCAGCCCTCGGCAGGGCTTTTCCAACCCCTTCAGGGCTGGAGCGGGTGCTCACCCCGCTACACTGCATGACCATCCATGCTATATTCATAACACTGATCACAACAGTAGAGAGCAGTGAGGGATCCATCATATCAGAAGATATGGCAGGTGCACAGTAAACAGGGGCTATTAAGAAATGCCACAAAACGCAGTCGGAAGCCCATGGAATGATGGAATGGAAAATACTGCATCATGGGACATTGAGCCCGCACCCATGATTCACTGCGATCCACTCCACCTTCCCATAGGTCATTGCTGCAGAAGGTGGCGAGTAGCACAATGGGATAGCTACGGACAGTGCACTGCTTTCACTGTCAATGCTAGAGCACCAAGTGAGGATGCATTTTGCTGACAGAAGGAGCATTGTGTGAACATGCACAAAGGATGTTATTATTTACCGGTTATTATTACCGGTTTTTGATCGTCAGCGTAACTTGCATCAACAAAACTGTGCAGTGTAGACAAGGCCTTAGGCTGGAATGATAACAGAAAAGACTCTTAAACTGCCTTTTGCCTCACAGAGGAGACCCTCCACCACTTAGTTTATCCTCCATGTTGGGCGAGTGATGGTGTCATATTTACCAGGGAAAGTTAATACTTATTCTTGTGGTCAATCTATTCTAGTGGTGACTCAATCAGTGCAAAAGTAGCCCAGTACTGCTGTACCATGCAGAGTCAGCAACACAATACCCTTGTGCAGTTCGACCACTTCCTTTAAGTCCACTCCATGGGTTGCTGTGAAATATGGTGACTAGCTTTTCTCCTAGGCTTTCCCTCCTCTGCTACCTGCAGTTCTGCTCCAGAGTGTTCACAACAATAGTTACCTAAGCCGAGATGTATTAGGGTTTGTGAGAAACATCATTGCCTTTGAGATTTAAACTTAGATTGGACAAAGCATTCCAGAGAAGTCTGTAGGGAACAACCCGGCACTGGCAAAGAGATGGATGAGAGGAAACAGAAAGGTCTTTGCCATCTCTTGCCTCTGGGATTCTGTGCTACATTGCTCTTGGCATTCAGCTACTGATGACTGCATGGCACCAGCAGCTATTTTCCTGAGCCAGTGTCTTGGGACCTCACTAGAGCTAGTCAAAGCTCAGAATTTCCATTTTGCGGGAGGGTCTCTGTTCTAGTACGGTCTGGTTTGTTCAGTATCACCCTTGTCTTTGACTTGCTGAGTTCAGATCAATTGTCTCAAGCTTGTTGTTTACCTTCTCTCAATAATTCCCGGCTTCCCAATTAAAAGTCCTTGTGCAGGCAAGTCATGAGCATTGGGGAATAATAAGAGGGTATTGATTATACATGGACTGCATTTAAAAGGAGATATTTATGCCTTCTATTAAATCTGACATTTGCTGCTGATTGACTTGTGCACTTTGGCTTGGTCTATTAATCACCAGCCTTTAGGAATGGTCAGACAAGGGGACACCAAGGGGAAAGCACAAAAAAAGCCATTCACAGCAATTCTGGGTTTACCGTCCACATTTTAATGCTGCTATCTCTCAGGACAGCACCTGAGATAGCAGCTTTTAGATACTATGATGTTAGGTGCCTTAGCAAAAAGAGATCCTGTCAAACTAACTTGATATCTTTTTTGATGAGCTTTCAAGTTTGGTTGATAAAAAGTAACAGTTTGATGGAATATACTTAGGCTTCTCTAAGGCATTTTACTTGATACTACATGGCATTTAGATTTAAAAAATAGAACAATACAAAATTAACAGCCAAATGTTAAGTGGACTAAAAACTGGCTAATTGATAAGTCTCAAAATGTAATAAGAACATAAGAACGGCCGTACCAGGTCAGACCAAAGGTCCATCTAGCCCAGTATCCTGTCTACCGACAGTGGCCAATGCCAGGTGCCCCAGAGGGAGTGAACCTAACAGTCAATGATCAAGTGATCTCTATCCTGCCATCCATCTCCATCCTCTGACAGACAGAGGCTAGGGACACCATTCCTTACCCATCTGGCTAATAGCCATTAATGGACTTAACCACCATGAATTTATCCAGTTCTCTTTTAAACGCTGTTATAGTCCTAGCCTTCACAACCTCCTCAGGTAAGGAGTTCCACAAGCTGACTGTGTGCTGTGTGAAGAAGAACTTCCTTGTATTTGTTTTAAACCTGCTGCCTATTAATTTTATTTGGTGACCCCTAGTTCTTGTATTATGGGAATAAATAAATAACTTTTCCTTATCCACTTTCTCCACATCACTCATGATTTTATATAGCTCTATCATATCCCCCCTTAGTCTCCTCTTTTCCAAGCTGAAGAGTCCTAGCCTCTTTAATCTCTCCTGATATGGGACTCATTCCAAACCCCTAATCATTTTAGTTGCCCTTTTCTGAACCTTTTCTAATGCCAGTATATCTTTTTTGAGATGAGGAGACCATATCTGTACGCAGTATTCGAGATGTGGGCGTACCATCGATTTATATAAGGGCAATAATATATTCTCCGTCTTATTCTCTATCTCCTTATTAATGATTCCTAACATCCTGTTTGCTTTTTTGACTGCCTCTGCACACTGTGCGGACATCTTCAGAGATCTATCCACGATGACTCCAAGATCTTTTTCCTGATTTGTTGTAGCTAAATTAGACCCCATCATATTGTATGTATAGTTGGGGTTATTCTTTCCAATGTGCATTACTTTACATTTATCCACATTAAATTTCATTTGCTATTTTGTTGCCCAATCACTTAGTTTTGTGAGATCTTTTTGAAGTTCATCACAGTCTGCTTTGGTCTTAACTATCTTGAGCAGTTTAAGTATCAGGGGGTAGCCGTGTTAGTCTGTATCTACAAAAACAACAAGGAGTCTGGTGGCACCTTAAAGACTAACAGATTTATTTGGGCATAAGCTTTCGTGAGTAAAAACCTCACTTCTTCGGATGCATAGAGTGAAAGTTACAGATGCAGGCATTATATACTGACACACGGAGAGCAGGGAGTTACTTCACAAGTGGAGAACCAGTGTTGACAGGGCCAATTCAATCAGGGTGGATGTAGTCCACTCCCAGTAATAGATGAGGAGGTGTCAATTCCAGGAGAGGAAAAGCTGCTTCTGTAGACACCTCCTCATCTATTACTGGGAGTGGACTACATCCACCCTGATTGAATTGGCCCTGTCAACACTGGTTCTCCACTTGCGAAGTAACTCCCTGCTCTCCGTGTGTCAGTATATAATGCCTGCATCTGTAACTTTCACTCTATGCATCCGAAGAAGTGAGGTTTTTACTCACGAAAGCTTATGCCCAAATAAATCTGTTAGTCTTTAAGGTGCCACCAGACTCCTTGTTGTTTTTGAGCAGTTTATTATCATCTGCAAACTTTGTAACCTCACTGTTTACCCCTTTCTCCAGATCATTTATAAATAAGTTGAATAGGATTGGTCCGAGGACTGATCCTTGGGGAACACCATTAGTTACCCCTCTCCATTCTGAGAATTTACCATTAATTCCTACCCTTTGTTCCCGGTCTTTTAACCAGTTCTCAATCCATGAAAGGACCTTCCCTTTTATCCCTTGACAACTTAATTTACGTAAGAGCCTTTGGTGAGGGACCTTGTGAAAGGCTTTCTGGAAATCTAAGTACACTACGTCCACTGGATCCCCCTTGTCCACATGTTTGTTGACCCCTTCAAAGAACTCTAATAGATTAGTAAGACACGATTTCCCTTTACAGAAACCATGTTGACTATTGCTCAACAGTTTATGTTCTTCTATGTGTCTGACAATTTTATTCTTTTGTTTCAACTAATTTGCCCGGTACTGATGTGAGACTTACTGGTCTGTAATTGCTGAGATCACCTCTAGAGCCCTTTTTAAATATTGGCGTTACATTAGCTAACTTCCAGTCATTGGGTACAGAAGCCGATTTAAAGGACAGGTTACAAACCATAGTTAATAGTTCCGCAACTTCACATTTGAGTTCTTTCAGAACTCTTGGGTGAATGCCATCTGGTCCCGGTGACTTGTTGATGTTAAGTTTATCAATTAAGTCCAAAACCTCCTCTACTGACACTTCAATCTGTGACAGTTCCTCAGATTTGTCACCTACGAAAGCCGGCTCAGGTTTGGGAATCTCCCTAACATCCTCAGCCGTGAAGACTGAAGCAAAGAATCCATTTAGTTTCTCCGCAATGACTTTATCATCTTTAACCGCTCCTTTTGTATCTCGATCATCAAGGGGCCCCACTGGTTGTTTAGCAGGCTTCCTGCTTCTGATATACTTAAAAAACATTTTGTTATTACCTTTGGAGTTTTTGGCTAGCCATTCTTCAAACTCCTCTGTGGCTTTTCTTATTACATTCTTGCACTTAATTTGGCAGCGTTTATGCTCCTTTCTATTTGCCTCACTAGGATTTGACTTCCACTTTTTAAAGGAAGTCTTTTTATCTCTCACTGCTTCTTTTACATGGTTGTTAAGCCACGCTGGCTCTTTTTTTAGTTCTTTTACTGTGTTTCTTAATTTGGGGTATACATTGAAGTTGGGCCTCTATTATGGTGTCTTTAAAAAGCGCCCATGCAGTTTGCAGGGATTTCACTTTAGTCACTGTACCTTTTAACTTGTTTAACTGACCCCCTCATTTTTGCATAGTTCCCCCTTTTGAAATTAAATGCCACAGAGTTGGGCTGTTGAGATGTTCTTTCCACCACAGGGATGTTGAATGCTATTGTATTATGGTCACTATTTCCAAGCGGTCCTGTTATAGTTACCTCTTGGACAAGCTCCTGCGCTCCACTTAGGACTATATCTAGAGTTGCCTCTCCCCTTGTGGGTTCCCGTACCAGCTGCTCCATGAAGCAGTCATTTAAAGTATCGAGAAATTTTATCTCTGCATTTCATCCTGAAGTGAAATGTTCCCAGTCAATATGGGGATAATTGAAATCCCCCACTATTATTGGGTTCTTAATTTTGATAGCCTCTCTAATTTCCCTTAGCATTTCATCATCACTATCACTGTCCTGGTCAGTTGGTCTATAATAGATTCCTAATGTTATATTCTTATTAGAGCATGAAATGTCTATCCATAGAGATTCTATGGAACATGTGGATTCACTTAAGATTTTTACTTCATTTGATTCTATGTTTTCTTTCACATATAGAGCCACTCCCCGCCCCACCGCCTACCCCCGCATGACCTGTTCTGTCCTTCCGATATATTTTGTACCCCGGAATGATTGTGTCCCATTGATTGCTCTCAGTCCACCAGGTTTCTGTGATGCCTATTATATCAATATGCTCCTTTATCACGAGGCACTCTAGTTCACCCATATTATTATTTAGACTTCTAGCATTTGTGTACAAGCACTTTAAAAACTTGTCACTGTTTGTTTGTCTGCCCTTTTCTAATGTGTCCGATTCTTTATGTGAATGTTTATCATCTGATCTGGCCCTGACATTATCCTCCTCCATCCTCTGCTCCTGACTATAACCTGGAGATTCTCGATCATTAGACTCTCCCCTAAGAGAAGTCTCTGTCTGATCCACATGNGCCCGCCCGCCCGTGGCAGGGGGAACCCTCAGGCACTGACAGCTCCGGGCCGGGGAAGGGCGGGCTGCGGCCCAGCTGGGGGCGGGGCTAAGACAGGGCCCGCCCAAAGGTGTATTGGCGGCGTGGCGCGGGCTGGGGGTCGCTGGGGTGGGGTGACTTGTTGCCCCAATGCCCGTGTCTCCACCCTCCCCCCCCAGCCCGCTGGGTACTAGCCCTTGGCCACCTCAGCAGAGTGCCTGGGTCTCTGGATTGCCAGCTCCCGGGGGCAGGGAGTCACTGTACAGCGCCTAGCACAATGGGTTCTGCCCGTGGTAATGCAGCAGGGCGGGTGCCAGTGGGCTAGACATAGCTGTGGGGACGGTGCTTTGACATTGCAGCGCGCCAGGATCTGCAGTCCCCTTGCCCCCTTACTCCTCCCAGGCGTAAGAGCCTCTGTTCCAGCCCCAGCTGCAGTGTCTACACAGCAAGATTAGGTGCGCTAGCCTGAGCCCTGCAACCTCCGGCTGGCCGTTCCCAGATGCAGTGTAGACGTCGGGCTCTGCCTAATTTCCCCAGCCATTTAAATATGGACTCTGTTGCTCTTTTACTCAGCTCCTGTAATATGGGGGGTACTTCACTTAACTGGAGCAGCAAGACTTCCATGACACACAGCATCTGGTAGTGAAGCATACAATTTGAAAAGGACTAGACCTAGTTTCTTGATAGTCCAGTAGACGCTGTGCACCTCTTCTGTTTGTGAATACTTGCTTTGAACATATTCACAGAGCAGAGATTTTAATCTTCCTATACTTTTCTTATTGTTCCACAAATATTTTCAGAGAACAGTCTTATTTCGGTTTGGCCATATGTTTTTGTCCACTTAAATTGACAGAGATCTTGCTGTCTAACAAAGAATATTTTCTTTTCTAGGTCCTTAGACAAATGAAGTACATTCTAGTCACAGGTGGTGTCATCTCAGGGATTGGGAAAGGGATCATTGCAAGCAGCATTGGGACAATCCTGAAATCATGTGGGTTACATGTCACTTCCATTAAAATTGACCCATATATTAACATTGATGCAGGGACCTTCTCTCCGTATGAGCATGGTAAGCTGAACTCTGCATTCATAAAATTCCTCTCATTTAAATTTTTTATGGTCCTAAGGCTTTTGTGGGGAGTAGGGAAATATTTTGATATAAACAACTTATTCTGTACACTCTTTATTCTGTACACTCTTACACCTTCTCCAGGATGAAGGTTTGAAATTAGCAAAGGCTAATTCCCGTTTATCAGTGACAAGCCCATCAGTGATTTCAGGTGAAAGTTGTGTATTGTCAGATAGCTCCTTTTTGTTGCAGTTGTAGGACCTGGCTACTTGCCTAGTGGGGGCCCAAACCTTTTTATCTGCATAAGAAGGAAATAAATTGTTTTTGAGTGAGAGGGAAAAGAGAGAGATGAATAGCTGGAGAAAGTGGATAAGACAATGTTGGTGAGGATTTTGTGATCTTTAAACAAACATCTCTTAGAAAGGTGTACTGAGGACTGTTTGCCTCTAAAGCAGTCGTTCCCAAACTTTAACAACCTGTGAACCCCTTTCACGAAAATGTCAAGTCTCGCAAACCCCCTCCTAAAAATGAATATTTCCAGGGATTTTCTCCTTTACCTGAATATAAATTATAAAAGCAATGATCTTGGAAATACACTTTGTTTTTATGACATGCTTATTACACATTATTTATTATTAATATTTATCATTACAGTATTATTACATTATGAAAAGAGCAACACTCTTCCAAGATCTCACTTTCGTAGCTTGTATCACTTTGAATAAGCCTCAGGTTTCAGAGTAACAGCCGTGTTAGTCTGTATCCGCAAAAAGAAGAACAGGAGTACTTGTGGCACCTTAGAGACTAACAAATTTATTAGAGCATAAGCTAATATATATGCATCCGAAGAAGTGGGCTGTAGCCCACGAAAGCTTATGCTCTAATAAATTTGTTAGTCTCTAAGGTGCCACAAGTACTCCTGTTCTTCTTTTTTTGAATAAGCCTGTTATAAGACAAGGCTCCTATGTTTCATCAAGGAGTATCAGATGTGAAACAGCAGGAAGGTATTTAAGAAGCCAACTCAAAGAGTTCCTCCTACACAAGCATTCAGGTCTTGAGCAGTCCAGGCAAACAACGCACATTACAACAAAGCTTAAACTTGTTCTTCTAGCTGCCTATTTCATTTTAAAAACAGCAAAAAATATCCACCTTCCTTTCCATTTCTTATAAGGAGTCTTGAAGTTTAAATCTCCTCAGTGTGATAGACATCCTTGCTTTGATCTGCTTAGCTCTTGGAAGTCCAGGGGCTCCAGGCGGCTGGCCCCGTGCTGTCCGGGATCCCTAGGGACAGCTCTGTCCACCATTAGGGATTTTTTTCCCAAGAACCCCCTGTAACATTTTGTGAACCCCCAGGGGTTCACAAACCCCAGTTTGGGAACCACTGCTCTAAAGGGAGTCCAATTCTATATTTTCTTTAAAGCCTTTGTAATGTGTAGATTCACCTTGAGAGTATGTAGAACAAATATTGATGCTAGTAATTTCCATTAAAAAATGACTATGCTGGACTTGTAAATATTTCCTTACAGATTTATTGAATTGATGTTAAAGGTTAGAATACATTTCAGTGAAAGTCTGATCTCAAGGGCTTTATTTCAGTATTATGTTATCATAAATAAGCTCAGAATCTTGTCTGTTATACACAGGCTGTGCAGTGATTTATTCTTTAACATGTTAATCCTATTCCACTTTCTAATCTATGAGGTTTTTATTTTTATTAGCTATTCTTTTTAAAATATTTAATTGTATAAAATAAACTATTTTATCAAGAAGCTGTCTTGTTACACTGAACTCTTTCAGTTGTCTCAGAAAAACAACTTGCTTGCATGTACTTTGTCTAGCTGACTCTGATGTTTTTGCATCTTACCATTTGCTGCAGGAGAGGTGTTTGTGCTGGATGATGGAGGGGAGGTAGACCTGGATTTGGGCAATTACGAACGCTTCCTCGATATCCGTCTCACCAAGGACAATAATCTGACCACTGGGAAAATCTATCAATATGTCATCAACAAGGAGAGGAAGGGAGATTACCTGGGCAAAACTGTCCAAGGTGATGCAATGCTTCACTTTACCTTCTGTAGATATAAACTTAAATCTGCCCCTATCTTGTGTATTTCTATGTCTCTCTCGTCTCATTTGAGTTACAAAGAGGACATTGAATAATTCTTTGGACTGGTCTACACTTGAAAGTTGTAGTGCAATACCTATATCAGTCAGTGGTATGACATTTTAACCAATATAGTTATACTGGTACAAGTCCTAGTGTGGGTGCAGTTAAACTGGTACAGAGGTTTATACCTTTATACTCATATAACTGCCCACATTAGTGGTGTTGCTTTAACTGTATCACTGTAGTTAAAGCGGGACAACTTTCTAGTGTAATGAAACCCAAAGTGTCAATCTAATATCCTGGGACCATCATGACTACAACTACACTGAATATAAATAATCTCATTTTCAGACCAGTATCTTGTGGATTATGTACATCTTGTGGCTGATTTAAGGTGTGCCACTGCTTTTTTTATAACTCATTAAATAATACTGTAGGACACAGTCTAGTAACATTTAAACTGCCTTCCTGCTCTTGTGATTTCAGTATGGAAGCTGCATTCTCTGTGGACCGAGTTAGTCTTTTTGCCGTTTTTTTTATGTCATCTTTGTCTGCTTGCATAAAACTCCTTTCATAGACAGTTCTAAAATAACAAAACTCTCGAGGCTCTGCATGTAATACAGTTTGTATTGGAGGCTTTCAACTGAAAAACATCACTTACAGTTGTCTGAGATGTGGAGTGGGACTACATCTCCTCATCTGAAAGGTCATGGCTAGGAATTACCACTTATGTCTTTTTAATCAAAGCATTCCTTGTAATATCAACAACATTAGATGTGAATGAGAAGCAATGGCCAGTTAATCTCAATTTGCTACACAATGAGTTTTAGACCGCAATTTATGTAGACTGTGGTTTTAACCTTTGTCCCTATTTCTCTTCTAGTTGTCCCCCACATCACAGATGCTATCCAGGAGTGGGTAATGAGGCAGGCACGAATTCCTGTGGATGAAGATGGCATTGAACCCCAAGTGTGTGTGATTGAGGTTTGTAGCATTTCCCTCCTTAGTCTTGATTCTCATGCAGAGTAAATTGAACTGTGCACTGGCAGTTAAACCTTGTAGAGAATTAATTTTTTTTTTTTTTTTTTTTGTTAAACAATTGTTCATCCTATTGATTGGGACAATTCAAAAAGAACAAACCCCATTTTGTGTGCGTGTCAGCGTGGTGTTTAGCAGGGTGAAATGGTGGTACTTTTGTCCAAATGTCCTTACATATGAATCCCTAGAGCAACGTTGGCCTTGTGGGAAGCTGCTTTTCTTCTGCAATCCAAACTGTCATAAGAAGAGGGCATTAAGGGGTTAAAATAATGGTTGGATAGAAGGAAGAGTGGAGTCCCAAGGACCCTCTCTTGGCCAGCTTTGCTTACACTGCATCTGGCCATGTACAGTTGTCTGAGAAGAACAGAAAAATTCCATGGAACACATCATCCAATACCCAGCATCTTATTAAAGGAAACCATATGCCCAGCAAAAATCCTGCTGCTGTTTCTTCAGAGAGTCCATACAATGATATTGGCTGTGCAGTAGGCTGTTTTCCTTTTTTTCTTAAATCAAGTGAAGAGACCAGAAAGATACTGGGTAGTATCAGTTACGAGAAGTTTGGTGCTATTCTAAATGGTCTTCTTTCATTTAGCTTGGTGGAACAGTGGGAGATATAGAAAGTATGCCCTTCATCGAGGCTTTCCGCCAGTTCCAGTTCAAAGCCAAAAGAGAGAACTTCTGTAATATTCATGTCAGTCTAGTTCCCCAGGTAAGTCCATGGAAAGCTGTGTTGGCCAGGGATTTCTTTTATAATCAGGGTTTATTTTATAAATGTGTTTAGAGATGTAGTATAGATACACATATACTGAAAGATATCTGCATAGTGTGTGTTTGTAATGCAGAACATAAGTGTGTACATAAGGAAAGAATTCAGAACATGCAGAGACATAGCTGTTCACAACTAGCCACAATAGCTGTATCCTCCCAAAGGATACTGTTGTGTGCCTAGCAAATAGTTAGGAATTTCAGCAAATGTAAAGTTATACATTTCTTTTGTATTTTTGTTGCACAATTTTGGAATATTTATTTCTGTTGTCTTTCATAACTGAGTGCACTCTGGGAGCCTAGTGTCCCATTTCCCTGCATGTTGAGCAGTCATTTACACTTCTGTAAAGTGATTGTAAAATGCTGTCAATCAGAGTCGATACCATTTTCACCCAGTTTGTGCTGGTGTAGACTACACAAGGTGCAACAGAACAGAGAATTGGGTTCTATGTTTATTAGTACCCTTCTAACAGCTTCTCTTTACATGTGTTGTCTTAGAGTCTGTGTTATTTCAGACTTACAAAATAAATCAGATAACTTCTCAAACTTTAAAACAGTAATTTCCAGGATATTCTCTCAGGCAGTCCCTAAAGTGTTTTTTTTTTTTTTTTTTTTTTGAGTGGTTTTAGTTACAAAGTTGAATAGTTCTGATGTAATGTACATTTTAAATTTGATTAAACTGTCTCCATCAGTAGGAGGGTTTAATTGACACTATAACCTTGCATAGACTCTAAGATTTGAGTGTCCTTTAATTCATGATGATCTGACAGAGAAGTTTCCTGAGGACCATGGCAGCTTTAAAAAGGAATCTAAAGTTAGCTAAGAAAAGCTATTCTGAGACTGTGCAGAAACTGAAATCATTGATGCAGATGAGAATCAAATAAACAAGGCAAAATGATGTTGATAGACTCCATACAAAAGAAAAGCTAAATCAATGTATGCCAAATGGATAAGGAAATAAATTGTGGGTCCTACAAATGAAGATTAAAAGCTAAATTAAAACCTAGTCATAGTCACTAGTAATTGTTTTATAATCTCCACAGCATAATCCCAAAGCCAGTATATAACAATTTGGTGGTGCAATTAAGCTGCACAAATTCTCCTGTTTTGAAGTTGCTGTACAATCCTCTTAACTCTGCATAGTGACAGTTAATGTTGACGCTAACTATTTCACTGGTGAGACAAGGTGGGTGAGATCTTTTACTGAACTAACTTCTGTGGTGAGAGAGACAAGCTTTCGAGTTTACACAGAGCTCTTTTTCAGGTCATGAAGAAGCTCTGTGTAACCTCAAAACCTTGTCTCTCTCACCAACAGAACTTGGTCCAGCAAAAGAGATTACCTCACCCACCTTGTCTCGTATCCCGGGACCAACACTGCTACAATACCACTATATATTTCACTGGTGATCATTTTAGCAGAAACATCTACCTGATGTGATTTATCCAGCACTATTGGATGTAGATGAGTACAGCAGGCCAACTAATTTGCTAAAAGTTCCTGGGGGTGGGGAACAACTAACTCAGGCCCCCTTCTCTCACTTTCCGCACTCCATGCACTCAAAGAGTAAAATGTTATTTACTTACAGGGAGCACGCACTAGACAGGTACCTTGAGCTTCTATCCAGCTAAAGTCTTCGTATTTTGCCTCTCCCTTCCCCAATACCGTGCAGTCCCTCTGGGTCTGTGTGTGATTAAATTGGCAGTGAAATGAGGGAAAGACTATCATAAATTCAGGGTTCCTGACCCCTAATTAAAACTTAATATGATGCATAGGAACTGAAGGCTTGAATGACTATTGAACGCCTCATATGCACATCTAGACATTAGTTCAATAATATATTTTGGTCTTCTTTGACTACTAGCCAAGTTCTACAGGAGAGCAGAAAACTAAACCTACCCAGAATAGTGTTCGTGAACTCAGAGGACTTGGTCTCTCACCAGACTTGGTAAGTTTTGCTGTATTACATTCATTTGGAAAGTGTGGGGCTGGCATCCTTCAGCAACCTTTCCTGATCTAAATTGGACTTGGGATGATAGGATGCTGCTGCATACCAATGGTGGTATAGAAGTAATAAACTATATTAACAAATAATCCATGATAGGAACTTTGGCATAGAAACTGTTTTTAGTGACTGGTCAGATTAATGCCTGAGTGCTGCTGTTCTGCTTCACAACCTTGATATCGCTGCTTTCTCTGCTAGATTGTGTGCAGATGCTCCACTCCACTGGACACCTCCGTAAAGGAGAAGATCTCTATGTTCTGTCATGTAGAACCAGAACAGGTAAAAAATGCTGTACTTTCTCCCTTTCTGTAACCAGTATTTCTGCCATCTGTCAGATGCTGAGGGCAACATTTTATTTGGTGCCTAGAGTTCCTCTGTGTTAGCTATACATTTTTATAGACTAAAAAAACATCTACATGTTTGTCTTCTTTCCTGTTCTTAAATACATGTCTCACATATTTGTCAATTCCTCTCTGTGTCAGCCTGATACCTGGCTGAATAGGCAGAAGTACACTAGGTACAATAAATCTCTTACAATTGTTAAATCAGATTGCACAGATTATTTCCCAATGGTTATTCTTGAGACCTGTTAACCTTCCAAATTCCTTCTGCATTTAGGAAAGACTGGCTTCTAAAACCAGCATTTAGAGCTCAAAAAATATTTGCACTATCTTAAGTAATGGGATTTGAGAGTGTATTTTGCACACTGCTCCTTGTACAAATATGCTGTCTAATGGTCATACTTGGGCATTGCTCATATCTGCCTGTTCACATTAGTGACAGATTGCACAAGAAGAAATTTTAATGCTATCTGCAACGCATTTATTTTTCACTCCAGAGTGTAATGTCTGTCTTGTACAAGAAACTTTTTGTTAAATGATAAAAACAACAAGGAGTCCAGTGGCACCTTAAAGACTAACAGATTTATTTGGGCATAAGCTTTTGTGGGTAAAAAACCTCACTTCTTCAGATGCAAATAAATCTGTTAGTCTTTAAGGTGCCACTGGATTCCTTGTTGTTTTTGTGGATACAGACTAACACGGCTACCCCCTGATACTTGTTAAATGATAGGCAATCATTTATTTGTCAGTAGATAAATCATTGAGTATGAACAAAATATGAAGCTAGACCAATAAGTGTTTTGTAGACTAAAGGGGATAGCACCTTAAAGTATCACTTTTATGAAATCCTCATGGGGAACCATATTTGTCTCATTTATTCCAGATTAAGTTTGTTCATTTTAAAAATAGTTTTCTAAATTCTAGCACTGCAAAATCAAGCTGAGTCTTACTGGTTCATGCATTGTCCCCAGTTCTGCATTTGGATCTTGGCTAAAAATTCTGTTGCTGTGTAAACTAGAATAAAATCTAGCTGCAGGGCAGATAGAAGTAAAATGTATTGAATTTTCAGTAAAGTGACTAAGTAGGTGCCATTTTTTTTTACATATTGTCCTTTTGAACCATAATCACACTTTAATGCTAAATGCTATTTACTATATAAGAAGAAATAATTGCTGCTTAATTCTTTCTGTGGAGAACTGAATTCAGCTTCCATTTGAATCCAGGAGGAAGCAGGACTTTCAAAGTTGGAATGGAATGTTTTGTGAGATTAAGTGCAGTCTTATTCCCAGTGGACAAGTGTCACAAGTCAAATCCCTTCATCGGAAACACTAAGAGTTGAATGAACTAGAGATATTGAAATAACCCCCCTTCTCAGCCCTACAGAATGGTTTGGCTAGTCTTAAATTAACTATTTTTTAAAACATTTTTTGTAAATTTAGTGGTGGTAAAAGTTGTCAAATTCTCTCGACAACAATACAAGCTTCTCTGTGCCCTGCATACATGCCTCAGTCTTGGTCTAGAAAGATCAATTATTACTGGTTTATATTACAGTAGTACCTAGAGGCACCAGTCAGGAAATGGCTCTATTGTACTGGGCATTGCACAATCCTAAAATAAGATAGCACAAGCTCTTTGGGGTAGGGACTATCAGTTCAAGACCAGATGCAATTGGGCAAAACAAACGGAGCAAGGGGGGGAGTTCAACCTCTATGGCCCATTCAGTCAGTGGTCTCTCTATTGAAACAGCCAAGGATGAGGACAACCAAGTTATGTTGGGTGTTCTGTAAAGTGCACACTTAGTCACTGGGAACTGGCTTACAATGTCATTTATTATTTTAAATAGTAGATCTTACCTTATGACAGTCTTGAGATTTCTGCTTCCTTGTGCCTTCAAGTGGGAACTGGATTTGCTCATTCTTACTTCCTGCTTAGTTGCACATTTTATGAGGTGCCATCAGCAAGTACTAGCTGCTGTGACTAGACCATTCATTTAAGAAGAATGTTCTTATAAACTGTTTGAATTCAAAATCAGTTTTTGTTCATTTTGAGTAAATGTGTGTTAAATGATCACGCAGTTGTCTTCTGGAGGCAGAAAGAAGTAGTAATGTCCAGTTGTCTGATGTTCTGCTAGGATCATTTCTAGATACATATGGATATATTTTAATGACCCTCACTTTTTATGAACAGGTCATTTGTGTTCATGATGTCTCTTCCATCTACCGGGTTCCTCTATTACTAGAGGAGCAGGGAGTTGTTGATTACTTCCGCCGCAGGCTTGACCTTCCCATCGAGAAGCAGCCCAGGAGGATGCTCATGAAGTGGAAGGAGATGGCTGACAGGTGGGCGCCACAATTGGGAATAGTTTGGAATTGGATTGTGCCCTGGCTTTCAGTGGTCAGCTGGGGAATGGTTCCCCAGAAGGCCTGTGTTGTTTCAAATTCCTCCAAAACTCCATTGTCTGTTTTCACAACAATACATTTTATTTTTAGATCGTTAACTATTAAAAACAACAACACAGAGAACTAAGATACTGTTGGGCAGTTTATTTACTGAGTTCCTTAGAATTGTATCCTCTGCCTGTAATCTGGTACTACTTCAAAACATGTCTAAAATAATGTAAAGGGGAACAGGAATGTGTGCTTTAGGATTTTTCCTTTTTATTCTGAACAGGCCAGCCTTGCTAGAAATTACTGATGCATGTTCAGGAGGCTTTTCAACAACATCATCCTTTTTTTTTCCACTTCCAACCCAGCAAAGCAGCTGTCTCTTGATGTATCTTCTGTCTTGGACTCCCTGGCACATATCAGTACCCCTGTGGAGAGCAGGGTAACACATATCCCGCCATTAGGGAAATGATGAAGTCAGGGTTTAGTCAACATCCAGGCATGTACTGAAGCTTTCAACATTGTATGTTCCATGGGGTATAAGTAGGGCCCTACCAAATTCATGGTCCATTTTGGTCAATTTCATGGTCATAGGATTTTAAAAATTGAAAATTTCATGATTTCAACTATTTAAATTTGAAATTTCATGGTGTTGTAATTTTAGGGCTCCTGACCCATAAAGGAGTTATGGGGGGTGGTCACAAGGTCATTGTAGGGGAGGTTGGGGTACTTCTACCCTTACTTCTGCGCTGCTGCTGGCGGCGGCGCTGCCTTCATAGCTGGGCAGCTGGAGAGCAGCGGCTGCTGGCCAGGAGCCCAGCTCTCAAGGCAGAGCTGCTGCCAGCAGCAGCGCAGAAGTAAGGATGGCATGGTATGGTATTGCCACCCTTACTTCTGCGCTGCTGCCGGTGGGGTGCTGCCTTCAGAGCTGGGTGCCCGGCCAACAGCCACCACTCTCCAGACACACAGCTCTGAAGGCAGCACAGAAGTATGGGTGG
Source organism: Trachemys scripta elegans (assembly GCF_013100865.1). Lineage (NCBI taxonomy): Eukaryota > Metazoa > Chordata > Testudines > Emydidae > Trachemys > Trachemys scripta. The sequence goes on along the minus strand of NC_048317.1, from coordinate 17,519,304 downwards.
CAATACTGCGACACCCCCCCCCCCCCAAAATAACTTTGTGACCCCCTGCAACTCCCTATTGGGTCAGGACCCACAATTTGAGAAACGTTGGTCTCCCCTGTGAAATCTATATAGTATAGGGTAAAAGCACATAAAAGACCAGACTTCACAGGGGGAGACCAGATTTTACGGTCCGTGACGCGTTTTTCATGGCCGTGAATTTGGTAGGGCCCTAGGTATAAGAAAATGGTAAGTTTCAGAAACTTCTAAATGAACAAACCTTGATTTACCTTTACCATACAGACTCATCCCTGCTCCAGTGCAGCTAATAGAGGCCACTGATACAATCCGTTTTGCATGTGTCTGGGTGAGAAATGTGTGACCTTGCAGAACTACTTAGTTTAGCTGTTTTTCTCCACTAGCTTTACAAACTCAAATTTTCACTGATGTATTTAAGATTCAGCAGCTTCTAGTACGGTGGTTGAGGGTAGTCATAAAAATGTAGGACTGGAAGGAACCTCGAGAGGTCATCTAGTCCAGTCCCCAGCACTGAGGCAGGGCTAAGTATTATCTAAACCAACCTGACAGGTGTTTCTCTAACTTGTTCTTTAAAACCTCCAGTGACAGAAACTCCACAACCTCCCTAGGTAAGCTATTCTAGTGCTTAACTACCCTGACAGTTAGGAAGTTTTTTCCTAACTTAAATCTCTCTTGCTGCAATTTAAGCTTGTTACTTGTTGTCCTGTCCTCACTGGATAAGGAGAACAATTTTTCACCCTCCTCTTTATAGCAACCTTTTCTGCATTGCTCCTTCCTAGCAGTCATTTCCCATTTTGTAGTTGTGCAATTGATTATTCCTTCCTAAGTGGAATACTTTACATTTGTCCATATTGAATTTCATCCGATTTATTTCAGACCATTTCTCCAGTTTGTCAATATTGTATTGAATTCTAATCCTATCTTCCAAAGCGCTTGCAGTCCCCTCCCAGCTTGGTATCATCTGCAGACTTTATAGGTGCACTCTCTAGGCCATTATCTAAATCACTGATGAAGATATTGAATAAAACTGGACCCAGGACAGATCCCTGCAGGACCCCACTCCATGTGCCCTTCCAGTTTGACTGTGAACCACTAATAACTACTCTCTCAATATGGTTTTCCAACAGTGGTGCACCCACCTTATAGTAGGTTCATCTAGGCTATATTTCCCTAGTTTGCTTATGAAAAAGCCACGTGAAAGAATATCAAAAGCTTTAAAGTCAAGGTATATCACATCTACTGCTTCTCCCTGTCCAAATGGCTTGCTACCCTGTCAAAGAATTGCATGTCAAATCAGCCAAATGTTTTACTCTTGACAAATCCACGTTGACAGTTATTCATCACCTTATTGTCTTCTAGGTGGTTTCAAATTGATAGTTTGAGTATTTGCTCCGTTATTTTTCTGGGTACTGAATTTAAGCTGACCATCTATAATTCCTTGGGTTGTCTGTGTTCCCATTTTCATAGATAGGTGGTCCTCTGGGATCTTTCCTGTCTTCCTTGGGTTCTCAAAGATAATTGCTAATGGCTCAGAGATCTCTTCAGCTCCTTTAGTATTCTAGTGCTCTAGAATTCTAATACACCTCTACCCCGATATAACGCCACCCAATATAACACGAATTCGGATATAACACGGTAAAACAGTGCTCCGGGGGGCGGGGCTGCGCACTGCGGTGGATCAAAGCAAGTTCGATATAACACAGTTTCACCTATAATGCGGTAAGATTTTTTGGCTCCCGAGGACAGCATTGTATCAAGGTAGAGGTGTATGTTCTAATCACCTGGATGGTGAAAACTAAATTAAATATGACTGTACAATATAAATATGCTTACAAAGGCAAAGCAAAGTATACATAGTGGTGTATTGGGTACTAATGTGACTAGTGATGTATGTTTAGTGCACTGACAATTAATTGCAGCATTGTACCAAAGTTGGGCTGCCTTTCAATGTTCCCTTTACTATTTATGGGTGCTGTTGTTAAAGGCGAAACAAAAAGGTGTCTGAGTGACCAGAATGGAAGGATTGGAGGGATTCAGATTGACAAGAGTTGTGCTCTCCACATTTACAATAACTTGGGTCAGTATTTTCAAAGCAGGGTGCCTGAAGTTAGGCACTCTGAGGCATATTTTGGAACCTCAGTAAGTGGCCCAATTTCAGAAATGATGAGTACCTGCGTCTTTCATTGACTTCACTGCAAGTGTGAACGATCAGGATCAGGCCCAGAGAGTCCTGTGGCTTTCCAGATCCTGCAAACAAGAATGTAACATCTTGCACTGCCAGGCTGTTGAAATCTGCACTTCTATGGGATTTAGAAGTCTCTTTCCCCTCAGCCACTGGAATGGACTGAGTTAGAATGCACAGAGGACAGTACTGTGCAAGATTGAATATGCTTTCCTCTGACTTTTATTTAATAAATTTGATACCTATTTTGGACCTAGTACAACTAAGCTCATCAAAAACAAAGCAAAACAAACCTAAAACCTACCAAAAATAATTGGAAATAAAGGTAAGAAATTATTTGTTCTCCCATACCATTATTCTTCTCTGTGGCTACTTAGCAGAATTTTTCTTTCCTTTATCAAATAATGGAAGTCCCCAGATTACTGTCATTCATTCAGAATAACTGTTTAAAGGCCAGACTTTTAAAAGTAGTCGCGGCCAGGCTCTCAAGCTGCCAGCTCCCATTAGGCCAGATTTTTAAAAGTGCACAGTACCCATCAATTCCCATTAACAATGAACAAGCCCTGTGTTTTGGTTTTGTGTTTCTAGATATGACCGTTTGCTAGAGACCTGCTCCATTGCACTTGTTGGCAAATACACCAAGTTCTCAGATTCCTATGCTTCTGTCATTAAAGCTTTGGAACACTCTGCACTGGCCATCAACCACAAACTTGAGATAAAGGTATGCTTCCCCCCCCCCACCCCCCTTCCTAGCTGGAGTAGTATTTGTCTTAACCAGATTGTTCTTGCTTACGGTTTTGCACACATCTAGGAAACACCTCACAGTTTTCAGAATGATTCAGCAGCCAGGAATATAATATTTCATTCATTCTCCTTGGATTACAGCGTCCAAACATCTGTTACATGCATACAACTTAATAGCAAACCAACCTCCTGCTTTCAGAACAGGGGATCTACATAATACATGTGCACTGTGTGGTTTTTTCAGGAGTTCAGTGTTGAACCTGAGTGGTGGTGTTGGGAAGGCCAGCATTCATTTTGAATTTCCTCTAGCCATTACTATAACCAATTCTTTGTAGGGTAGTCTGACTTAACTTGATGGCACTGTCAAGCTTCATGGTACTCTGCCCTAGTATTCCACTGTGATCTTGACACCAGCTGGAAACTGATTGTCTCTGTAAGCCTCTTGGAACATATTTGAACTTCATGAACATTCTCGGAGTACTGAAATGTCTGCCATCTTTCATCTGAAACTTTAAAGAAAAATTTCTTTAAACCATGTTACCTCTAAATATGAAGTATTCCCCAAGAGGTGTGTAGCACCACTGTTTGTAATAGGACTAGTGAAGTATGTCTTGTGCACTGTCACTTAATTTATTGCAGCATTGTACAAAGGCTGGGCTGCCTTCCATCATTTCCCTTCTCTGATTATTGATGGGATGTGCTTGTAACAGTAGTCTGTCATTGGGGACTCTCCGGCTATGGGCACAGGATTCTAAGTGCTGCAGGGGACCCGTGCATGTAGGTGGTACACAGGGGCTCAAAGAGCTATCTAAGAGAGAGAAGAGAAAAGTGAAACTCCCCAAAGTCAGGAGATGCTAAGGATAAGAGTGCCTGCAGAACTTAACTCTTTTTCATATGTGCCATCACAATGCAGTCTAATTGCTCTCCGGAACGCCTGCCACATTCAGTGTAAATCGAACATGCAGTTAAGGAGACTGTTTGTTTGAATTTTTTATCCTCATTCTTGTAAATGTGGCTCATATGCTGCATGCAATCTAAAACCTATGGACCTCAGCCTCACTTACCACTCAGGCCTCATCAGCCACCATCCAAACTGCTCCGAGAGGCAGAGGACCTCCTGACAGCATGGTGTCTGCACATGTAACTAAAGACTGTAGTGATTAGGAACAAGAAGCTGTATTGCCTAGCAAGTGGAAAATCAGACCAAGCAAACACTAGTAAATATACAATAAGAAACAAGACTGTGTTGGCAGGGAGGGAGTCTCATACATCTAGATTCAATGAAAACTGAACAGCAGGGTTTGGTATCGGGGGGGTCTTGTGCCAGTCTCTCACTGTGATTATTCCTGGATTTCTTCCTAGTATATCGATTCTGCAGACTTGGAACCAGCTACTCTACAAGAAGAACCAGTCCGATACCACGAGGCCTGGCAGAAACTCTGTAGTGCTGAGTAAGCAGTTCATAACCATAGGCCTTTCCTCAAAGAGGATCTGACTTCCCTTGGTATTGCTGACATTTACACAGTTCTACTCAGGGACCCTCCCCCCATTGCGCTGTGCACTGAGAGTCCCCTATTGTCATAGGCTATCTTGTCATTTAATCCCATTCATCAGAACATGACCTATGAAGGAAGGCTGAAAGAACTGGGTTTGTTTAGTTTGGAAAAGAGAAGACTGAGAGGGGACATGATAGCAGTTTTCAGGTATCTAAAAGGGTGTCATAAGGAGGAGGGAGAGAACTTGTTCACCTTAGCCTCTAAGGATAGAACCAGAAACAATGGGTTTAAACTGCAGCAAGGGAGGTCTAGGTTGGACATTAGGAAAAAGTTCCTAACTGTCAGGGTGGTTAAACACTGGAACAAATTGCCTAGGGAGGTTGTGGAATCTCCGTCTCTGGAGATATTTAAGAGTAGGTTAGATAAATGTCTATTAGGGATGGTCTAGGCAGTATTTGGTCCTGCCATGCGGGCAGGAGACTGGACTCGATGACCTCTTGAGGTCCCTTCCAGTCCTATAATCTATGAATTATTTTAGTACAGATATTCTTTGTCATTTATAAGCACCTTAAGGCTTTTCACTACTGTGCACGCAGTTATATTCAAAGAAATCTTGGTAGTAAAATGAATTGGTCAGGTCTTGTAACTCCAAGGTCTTAAAGCAGAAGAGCTGCAATACTTGTTTGGAGGGTATAGAAAACTGCAAGTCTCATGTAGCTGGATTTTTTTTTTCTTCCCCTTCCCTTGTACAGTGGAGTCCTGGTTCCAGGTGGGTTTGGCGTTCGAGGAACAGAAGGGAAAATTCAAGCTATTTCCTGGGCAAGAAAACAGAAAAAGCCCTTGTTAGGTGAGAAATAGAACGTATTTGACAGCATGAAGTAATTATGGGGGGAGGAGGGAAGCAAGGAGCCAACAGGTGTACATCCAAAATCTGAATCCCACCCTAGCCCTCTGATCAGAGACATCTCTATTGTGGATCAGTGAAGCTCTTGCTTTAGACTGTTACATGCTAATGCTTTCTTAACCCCATAAAAAGAACAGGAGTACTTGTGGCACCTTAGAGACTAACACATTTATTAGAGCATAAGCTTTCATGGACTACAGCCCACTTCTTCGGGCTGTAGTCCACGAAAGCTTATGCTCTAATAAATGTGTTAGTCTCTAAGGCCTTGGCTACACTTACCAGCTAGTTCGACGGCTGGAAATCGAAGTTCTGGGTTCGACTTATCGCGTCTAGTCTGGACGCGATAAGTCGAACCCGGAAGTGCTTGCCGTCGACTGCGGTACTCCAGCTCGGCGAGAGGAGTACCGCGGAGTCGACGGGGGAGCCTGCCTGCCGCGTGTGGACCAAGGTAAGTTCGAACTAAGGTACTTCGACTTCAGCTACGTTATTCACGTAGCTGAAGTTGCGTACCTTAGTTCGAATTGGGGCGGGTAGTGTAGACCAAGCCTTAGGTGCCACAAGTACTCCTGTTCTTTTTGCGGATACAGACTAACACGGCTGCTACTCTGAAACCTGTCTTAACCCCATAGTGTTCTCTTGATGCAGGTGTTCTGTATATTATACTATAGCTAATGACTAACACTTACAATTAACAGAGCACCAAGGCAGCATTTAAAATGTTTTTTAATATTCCCAAGGAAACTTGAATTTCTTCTGGATGTGGTTGATTGTAATAATTTCCCCCGTGATTTAATTCTCGGAATGCATGCATGTAATGGGAAAAGATAAGAGAAACTAACAGAGAGACCAGTACTGCACTCAACATTGTTCTTGATTCACAATTGTGTGACAGTGTGTGTGAATATAGATAAATATTTTTAAACCACTGTGTTCTGACTCCATATACTAAAGGAGGATACCTTACTCTCCAGTGCAGCCCTGGCATATCAGTGACTGCTGCCAGAGTCGGTTAAGATATGTATTAAGGTAGCACATAGGGCCCAAAATGAGATGGGGACCCCATTGTGCTGGGCTTTACACTTCGCTGTTCTGGGCAGAGATTCTTACTTACAATTGAATTAGACCATATGGACAAGTAGTATGAGAGAGGAAAAATTATCCCCATTTTACAGATGGGCAGCTGAAGCCCAGAGAGATCAGTTGAATTGTCCAAAGTCTCACTTAGTCTGAGACAGAGCAGGGAATGGATCCCAGGTCTGAGTCCCAGTCAGTGCTGTAGCCACAAGACATGCTTCCTCTAGAAATCAGTATGTTTCTGTGTGTTGTAGACTTCTATGCAGGTGCCAAAGTGCAGAGCTTTGCATTACTGCATGGTCTGGGAGACCCTCACAGTTCACTACCCGGTGTCATTTTCATACTCTCTGCTCTTTCTACAGGAGTTTGCTTGGGGATGCAGCTTGCAGTTGTGGAGTTTGCGCGCAATGTTCTCGGCTGGCAAGGTAATTGCAGTGATAACTAACTTTCTGAGTTCAGGTTATTAATGGATTAATTGGGATGATGGCTGTAACTACTCCCCATTCTTGGTGGGTAGGAGATGGCTTTTGGGGAAAAATCTGTCTCCAAGAACCAGTCTAAGGAAAACTGTACCCACTGTGCTCAGTCCATCAAGCTGAAAGCTAGCCAGGTAGGAGATACTTTTTTCTGATGCTTAAGGCAAATTGGAAACTGATTTACGGTATTTCATAATGGTCTCCCATACTGCTTATGTCACAAATAATTTTGCTGTCCTCAGGAAGATGGCAGCTTCTACTTAGACTCAGAAATATTTCTATCTCAGAAGTCTAATAAATACATGTGGGCTTGTTTGGTGTCTGGGACAGATTCTGCTCTCACAAGTGGTCCCTTCATAAGTTGGTACTGCTCACATGAGTGTGGGAGTGGGATTCATTTCGATCTTACTCATGTTCAGTGTGTGACTTCTTGCTTCTAATCTAAGAATGTCATTTTACAGATGCCAATTCTACAGAATTTGACCCCAAAACTACTCATCCAGTGGTGAGTATGGTGTGATTCAAATGTGGCTTGTTCTGACCCCCCTTCAAAGCTAGAAGTGTTCTCTGTGCGTAGATAAAGCCAATCAAACTTGTACTGAAATATCTGAAATTGGAATTTACATCTCTTGATATCTTGGTGCAAGACTGTGTATGGGGACTTTTATTTTGGAAGTAAATATCCTAGTTTGGTTTACCTTAAGTCAATTTTTCATCTTTTTGGCAGCAGATTCACGCACTGTAGAATGTACAGACACTGAGGGTTTTTTCCATCTATGCATTTTTATAAAACAAAGAACTTACTCCTGAGAGTTTAAAGGGCAGTTTTCAGCATGGATGACTTTTTTTTACAGAGCAATCCACAAAATTTATAGTGGAATGGTGGATATGACCAAACAGAGAAAAAGTTTATGGTGACAGTGCCAAATATTAACCTACCTAAACGTTAACTTCATACATTTTCTTCTTGAGCCAACTGAATCTCTGTCCACCCAGAACTAGGGCTGCAAGTCCATAAAATTCTCAGCTAGGTAAGCCAGTCAACAACCCAAAGTATTGGGATTGTTTGACCTCGGCTACAATAATTTACAGTGCTCCTTTCTCTCCGACTCTGGAAAGGAGTATGTTTATAAGTCTAGCCACCACATGCTGATGGTGACTTAGTTTTGCAGTTAGAGCCCTGCAGTTAGAATCCTATTACCCTGATTACATTGGGATCTGTACAGATACCACCATTAAGAGACTATCTCCTGAAGAAGTGGGTTTTTTACCCATGAAAGCTTTTGCCCAAATAAATCTGTTAGTCTTTAAGGTGCCACCAGACTCCTTGTTATCTCCTGTACTGAGACTGCCCCACCAAATTTGGTATCACCAAACCTACCAAATACAATTCTGCGTCTTCATTAAAAGAACACCTCAATTAAATGTCTGTGCTGGGCCCCTGGAGTGGCTGCTTAAGACAGATTTCACTGTTTGTCTTTCTTGCATTGTCCTATGGATGTTTGCATTTGAATCCTGTTTCAGGTTTTTTTTTTTTTTTTTCTTCCTGTTTCAGTCAGTTCACTGTTTTAATAATCTCCCCTAGGTCATAGACATGCCAGAACATAATCCTGGGCAAATGGGTGGGACCATGAGGCTTGGCAAAAGGAGAACCCTCTTCCAAACCAAGAACTCGATCATGAGTATGGGATTTTTTTTACTGCTATATCTTCTCGGTCCTTCTAGTGTCTGAAATGATTCATGAGAACACAGTGTGTCGACTGGGATAGAAGTGAGATATAGAAAATTAGCCAGATTGTTTAATGATTTAAAAAAAAGAAGGAGCTAAGACTATCTGCTAGGCATTCCTTAGACTTTCTGTGGTGGAAGTGAAACATCAGCCCCCTTGTGCTGCGGAAGAAGTAGGTTCTGGTGGAAACCAGTCACTGGGCTAGATCCACAAAGGTCCTTAAGCCAGAACTGTCACTTCAGGTGCCATTGAGATACTCAGCTGCTGCCTTATGCTGTAGATGCCTGCATTTCATAGATGCCTAAGTTTCTGCTTGTTGGGGCCTTAGCTCATACCTGATCCCTACTACCATTCTCAGGCAAGGCACTCCTCGCCTATTTCGCCTGTGGAACCTGATCCAGTAGGCGTGCTCAGAACACACGTGGGGGGACACATGTCTCTGTCCCATGATACCCAAATAGCCCAGTGGCTAGGATCCCACCTAGGATGTGGAAGACCCAGGTTTGAATTCCCACTTTGCCTGATTTGGAGCAGGGACTGGAACCTGACTCTCCCACATCCCCGGGGAGTGCTCTAACCACCAGACTATAGAGTCAGTTTCTCACCTTCTCTCTCTCAGGCCCGATGCATATTTAATTATTTATACAAAATGGAACAACTTCAACAGGGGAGATTGAGAGAGAGACTCACTGAATAGCCTGGTGGCTAGGACACTCACCTGGAATGTGAGAGACCTGGGTTCAAGTCCTTGCTCCAAAACCGGCAGAGTGGGGATTTGAAAACAGGTTTCCCAGATCACAGGTGAGTGTGCTAATCCCTCAGCTATTGGCAGTAATGGGGAGGGGGTCTGACCTGGCCAAGTGCCTGACTCCAGGAGAGTGTTCACAGATGTGAGTACTGAGTGAAGACAGGTGACTGACTACCTCTGAGTGTAGTCGCCCTGCCAGCGCTGTGAGAGCTCTCTCACAGCGCTGCAAGTACTCCACCTCTCCGAGGGGAATAGCTTGCAGCGCTGCGAGCGAGCGTGCAGCGCTGCAAGCGCTGATTACACTGGTGCTTTACAGTGCTGCGCTCAGGGGGGGTGTTTTTTCACACCCCTGAGCGCAGCAAGTGCAGCGCTGTGAATTGCCAGTGTAGCCAAGGCCTGTGAATCCCTTTCGTAGGTGCCTAGGCTCCCCAGAGTTAGGTACCTAATTCAGGTCTGTAAATTCCACTGGGTGGCAGGATGCCTAGGAGTTAATGCTGGCTAATGCTCAGTTGCAATGCTGCAGTGCAGATTGCGTGATTTGTGGATAACACAGGGGGAAGATGGTGGGGAAATAGGCTGGGGTTATACATTAATTGGTTAAAGAGGAGTAGAAACATCATCAAGTGGAGTTTACCATGATTTTGGATGTAATTAAGGAGAATGTAAAAGGTCCTCTCTTTCTGGGCAGGAAAACTGTATGGAGATCATGACTTCTTGGAAGAGAGACACAGACACAGATTTGAGGTATCAGTTGGTGTGTTCTGGGGTTTGTAAGCTTTCTCACTGAAGAGCATGAGCGTGAGAGATCATGTGTACTTTGCTGCTTTTTCCTCAGGTGAATCCAGAACTGAAATGCTTCTTTGAAGAGCAGGGCCTGAAATTCGTAGGCCAGGATGTGGAGGGAGAACGAATGGAAGTGGTTGAGTTGGAAGGTGAGCACTTGAGCAGCTGTGTTGGGAGTTGGTGTGTGTGTCAGGGAGAGAGTTTTTTGTCTGACATGGCAGTTTCTCTGTGGGCTCAGGGCAAGATCGCAATATCTCAAGTCTGTTCCCCAAACAGAGCTACTGAAGTGCAAAATAATGATGACAGTTAGGAGTTAGAGGACAGAGGCATACCAAGGACAGAGCAAGGAGGTGACCTCCCAGAGCACAGAAGGAACCAAAGCTGGGGTTGGAACTCAGGGATCCTGAGTTTGTCAGCTTGGTCGTGCAGCTCAGATCCTAGTGATGTTCTCTAGACCAGCAGTTCTCAACCATTGGCCTGGGGGCCACAAACAGATTTCAGGGGGTCCGCCCAAATAAACCAGAGAGCAGGGCCAGCGATAGTCACTGGGACCCAGGGCAGAAAGCCGAATCCCAAGCCCTGCTGCCTAGGACTGAAGATGAAGTCCAAGCCCTTCCACCCTGGGCTGAAGCTGAAGCCTGAGCAACTTAGCTTCATGGGACCCCCTGTGGCGTGAGATCCTGGGCAATTATTCTGCTTGCTACTCCCTAATGCTGGTCCCGGATTTTAATCTACTGAAAAACTGTTGTGGCACGGGTGGGCTGTGAAATTTTTATAGCATGTTGGGAGAGCTTCAGAAGGAAAAAGGTTGAGAACACCTGCTCTAGACTGACCGCTAGCATCTGCTGCTGAGAGATGTGAGGAGGTTATCCAGAAAGGCCTTCCAACATGAGATGTGGCAGCTCAATGATCTTCTCAGAGACTCATTATTCAGAATTAACCTAACACACTCCCTGCTTTTCTCTCTTCTCTTAGAGCATCCATTTTTTGTTGGTGTTCAGTATCACCCAGAGTTCCTATCCAGACCCATAAAGCCATCTCCCCCATACTTTGGCCTCCTGCTGGCTTCTGCAGGGAGGCTCACACATTATCTACAGAAGGGCTGCAGGCTCTCGCCCAGGTAGGTTTGAATTAATATCCTAGTTCAGTGCCTGACTTTCCATAGTACCGAGCTCTCTGAGCCATGGCTGACTCTTTAATGCTAGGGCTGGGGACTCCATGACCTGACAGGAATGGGGATCCCAGCATGTCTGGCACAAAGGCATCATGTGCGTACTTTCAACATTCCTTCTTTCATCTCCTTCATCTTGGGCTAGACTGTGCCTTGAAGACTCTAGCCTACATGGGAGCTATGGAGTCCTTCTGCCTAACACAGAACCTTGGAAGGTTTTACCTTTAAGGGGGATCAGATGCTTGCAAAGAACAAGGGGTATGCTTGTTGTACCATTCCTTGGGGAACGGGTATGCCAGGGTGCTCAGGCATTGCGTTTGGGCCTGGCCCTTGCGTAAGGTAAGGACAGCTGCTGGCATCCTCCCCACACTCAAACAATTACCAGGCATAACATGACCGCTGTTGGCCTAGGTAGCATGCCTAGATAATCTCCACACTGTTCTCTGTATTGTCCTCTTGCTGGGTCCAGAGTAAGAGTAGATTCCTTTCTGGCTTTTTGTTGACCCAGTTTGCAGAGGGATTGATATGCTGGAATAAGTTTCTAATAACATACCTACTCCCATTTATTCCCATGTACTGCACTCTAAGTACAGACAGCAGATCTGTGGCCAATATACAAAAAAGTCCACCCTTAGGTTGGTGACACCTCCCTTTATCAACAGATATTGTTGGTTTAAAAGATGAAGCAGTCGTGTCCTTCAGACACACAGGGAAATGATGCTTGCAGGGCACAGCAGGCAACAGAGACCGCTTGATAACTGAGCTAAGCACAGTAGAAAGCACATGGAACAAGTGACTGTGTCAGGAAAAGCTGTGTCCTTTACAAGTGGACCCAATAGTATACTACAATGAGAAAAGCGTTCAAGCTCTTGGGTGGAGTTGCAAGGATCCTGCATACAGCAGTGAGAGGAGAGGAGGGATAGCTCAGTGGTTTAAGCATTGGCCTGCTAAACACAGGGTTGTAAGTTCAATCCTTGAGGGGGCCATTTAGGGATCTGGGGCAAAAATCTGTCTGGGGATTGGTCCTGCTTTGAGCCAGGGTTGGACTAGATGACCTCCTGAGGTCCCTTCCAACCCTGACATTCTATGATTCTATAATAGTACCTGGAAATGGCTGGCAGTCGTACTCCAACCCTGCTCATTTGAATCTCTGAACTATGCGGGCACATAACCAAAATACAAAGAGAATGTAAAGGCGAAATATCTAGACCTTGAGAATATTGAGATGACGTGTCTTAGGGCTTGTCTACAGCATCAGAAGACCCGCTAAATCGACCACAGATTGCTCTCCCATCAACTCCTGAATTCCACCTGAATGAGAAGCGCAAGTGGAGTTGACGGGAGAGCGTCTCCAGTCGACATGGTGTAGTGTGGACCCTGCGGTAAGTAGATCTAAGTACATTGACTTCAGCTACATTATTCACGTAGCTGAAGTTGCGTAACTTAGATCAATCTCCCCCCACACTGTAGAAAAGGCCTTAGATTTCCCTTCTCAAAGCCTGCTGTTGGGAATGGCTGCACTGAGAACAGGCGATGCCAGTCAGTTTGCTGTGGGGAGGGAAAAAGTAACTTGAAACATCTTGGGTCATTATAATCTACTGCTGATTAAACACTTCACCTCTTGGTGCTGAGTCTGTATTTCATTGCACCAACGTACAATGTGCTTCCATGCTTAGCATGTGCTCTTGGGGAGCTGACAGTGCACATAGGATGCCTGTGCCTGTCTTACAGCTCTTCTCATTCCTGAGTTTTCAAAGCTCCTATGAAATGGCTCTGACTCCGGATTAAAGGCAGCAGGACCTCTGCCCTGGAAGGGTTGCAGTAGAATGGGTTATACTGAAGGTTCTGGCTAGCTTATCTGACATGTCACTGGGGCAGTGCTTGCCTTTATGAAGAGGGTTAAATAGCTTTTGAAATGCATAGACCCCTACATTGAAACCATGTCCTTGTGATTTAGCCTTATTCCCATAGAGACTGCAGACTTTAGTCTTAACATGCTTTGTTTGACACGTGTCCTACTGGGTTTTGCACTTCTCTCTTGGAAGAAATTCTTAACCTTTCATGCAGGGTTTCAGGTTTCAAAAAACTCTGTTCAGAAGTAAATAAAGGCCAAGCTCCCTGGTGTTCTGGTTGTGTAGTGCCTGGGGACAGGCTGTGGTGGCTCCTGGAGGCCAGCCAGGCCACTGATGGCTGTTCCACAAAATTAAGCAAGTAAAAACCATTGAATGGAATGATCCCTGCCTTTAAAGACAAGAGCAGCGGAGTGTCATCTAGAACCCGCAATCTGCTACGCTTACAGCCAGCTCCCACTAAATCATGATGTGCAGACTGATCTCTAAAGGGTCTGTGCTCACTATAAAACAACAAATGCCATTGAACTAGGCTGCCTGGCTAGTCCTGTGGTGTAATCTTCTGCTAGATCTTCCCTTTCCTAAAGCTATCTGACTTCTACAGGGACACCTACAGCGATAGAAGTGGCAGCAGCTCGCCTGACTCAGAGATCACAGAACTGAAGTTCCCATCAGTAAATCATGACTAATTCCTGGTAATGTTAAAACATGACGTCAGTCTCTTTCCTCCTTTATCTGTTCATTCCTTCCCTCCTGACATCTGAATTCTTCAAATCAGTCTGGAAAATACTGGCACGATGTGAGTCAGCTTGCACTGCTCATGCATATATGCCAGCTGCATTATGAGTGATGCATGGTATTTTTGTGTCTGGAAACGCTGTCGCTGGTTCTGATCCCCTTTCTTAGCAAAATGGGCACAAAGCAAAGTACAAAAAGGTGTGTAGGAGTGTTTTTTCTTTAAATAAATGTACTATGCACTCTTGAAATAAGAGAGACTCAGAATCAATTACTAGATTTAATTCTATAGAACTGTTATATGAGATATTACACCAAGTAGAGAGAGAAGTTGAGGATTTAAAAAGCTGCTGTTTTTGATGAGGAAACCTTTACCTTAGAAACATGTGGTAGAGAAACATTTCAAAAGGAAGGAAAAAAAGCCCTGTAATTAACCTGCTTAGGCTGTGATCACATGTATTTATCTATAGGCTCACCTGCCTATTTGCCTCTTATTTAAAGGCAGATAAGGTGTCTTTATCACTCTTTCAGCTGCTGTTCTGACTACAGGTTCCCATGTCAAAACAATGAACCAGAATTTCAGAGGTGCTGAGCTCTCACAACTCAGATAGGAGCTGCAGATGCTAGGCAGCTGTGAAAATCGGGTTTGTCATTACTAAAACCTCATTTTTTTTCTCATTAAAGTCCTAAAATTCAAGCTTCTGCAGGAAAACAAAATTGTTGTAACTGGTTTTGTGAAGTCACTTTTTCTTCCTGGAGTTGGTGTTTGAACATGGTGTAGTTAGTTTCTCCATTGTTCCCAGCTATGACTTTCTACCTATCTTGTAGGCATACTTGGTATTTTTCTAATAAATTAAGCAGAATTTGTGCACGTACATGTAGTATCTGCAAGAATGAGGGAGGATTTTTGTTGTTTAAAGACATAGGATCAGGATAGTTATTTTCCTCGTAGTAGCTATCATTTCAAAGGAACTGCAATGTAAAAGTGAAGAGTGTTAGAAAATTACCAGACTAATATGCGTAGGTTTCCCTAAAAAGGTTATTGATGGCATTTGGAACAGAAATACTCTTTAAAACACTTTTTCCCTCCATAAAGTTTTCTTGGGGCCTTGAGTCACTGAAAGTATCTCAGAAAGCCTGTGATATTACAGATACTGTGGATCGCATTGAGACTTCTGGTGCTTGTGATGCCACATTCTAGGAGATCATCAATGGAAATACAAAGACTTCCCAGAGGCCGTTGTACTTATTTCTGTGCTGATGTCCCTCACAGCCTGGTTAGTGGGGACATTAGCACATAAATCTGGTTTAACACAGTTGTCATTTTTTGTTTTAATAACTGGCCCAAGGAATCAGGATTTTGCTTCTTGGGATAAGATGTGATACTGCTTAGCAAAAGGGAGCAAATATCCTGATTTTATTCTTCAGCTCTGCAGTGTTTGTTTTCTAGTTTACTTTAGTGCTGTCTTGTATAACAAGCTTGCTTTCAAAGGGGTAGATGATGCATTTCTTTTTTTAAATTGTCATAATGCCCCCTATAAGCTAGCAGGCATAATTATTCTGGGGAAAAGGAGCCTAGTGAGCTGGGAACTACATGTCATACTCCTATGGGGGTGGGAGGTGCAAGTACACTGACCGTCGCACCACTGCAGGCGGAGTGGAATCCACTGTGCACTTCAAATCTGGTGCTCTTGTTCTTCAATAATTCCTACTCTTGCCCTTTCTCTATTTGTCCAGGTGGATCTTCACTAGAAGAGGAGCAGAGTCTTTGTTAGACTTCCTAGACTTCTTACAGCAATAGCCTGAACGCTGTCAGCTATGGGCTTTCTTAAGTTATGTTTTTATAATTTTATGACAAAATCTTGTCCCTTTTTATTTTCTGAATTTTCGCTGTCTTTTGTTGAATGTTCCCCTCTGTCGATCCTTATAACTCCCCGAGGAGCATTTGCCATGGCGCATGCAGCTCTGGGCCTTTTCTGCAGCTATGACTATCTCTGAGAATCAAAGCAGGAAGGCTAGATGCTGGAACAGGCTCTAGTTTCACTGGAGAATCCAGTCGCACATGCTTCTTAATGCACGGTAATACTAGCATGAGTTTGTGTCTCAGACACTTGGTATTTGGGCTGCTTTCTCCAAGCACCACATGTGGTCATACAGTTGAACTTCTTGCAGGAGGTCAAATTTTGGGGCTTCCTTCATTCAGCTCTTGAGCTGAGCTAGGAAAGGTGGAATGTCAGTTTATTGTGCTTTATACAGCCTATCTTTTTAAAACTACTATTTAAAACTCTTTGGCACTGGTGGGTTTTGTGCTTTCAGTGCTAGCAATGAACTTATGACCAGGAAAATCTGGTTCCTGGAACAGAAGAGTTAATCTGTTCATGAACATGATCAACTCTGATCCTAACTGTGACATGTCACTCTGCAGGGATGTAATTAACTTGAGATCATGTAAAAATGCCACAATGTCAGGAAGCCCCATCTTTGTCAGAATGAGGCATAACTTTTAGCCCTTTCATGCCAGCATTTTCTGGTGCTGCTTCTTGGGCTGGGAAATCTTAACTCCTTGCATCAAGGGGGTGGTATAGAAAAGAACGCGCTGAACTGTTTTTAGATGCTGCCTTTAAAAGCTCTCATTGCTATTCACCTTGGATTGAAAAGTTCAAGGTGCTATATTTTATTAACACTTTAAATTAAAGGGAAACTTTCCCTTGCCTCTTTGTCATGTCCATCTTCCTGAATGCAATAAAAAGTGCCATTGTCCTAAAAGTTGGGCTTAGCAACTTGCCTACAGTATTATTTGGCTTAGTCCTTAACTGTGCACTGCCCACTAACAATATTCTCAAAATTGCCAGAGATGAGGAGGGGATGGGTGAAATGGGGTGATTCCTTTTTGTTCTGCCTTTTTGCCACACTGTGAGAAACAAAGTTTGGTCTTCAGCAAGTTAGAAGAAAGGAAGCTAGTTTCTTTATTGTATTGTGTCATATGTCCTAAACCCTCTTCAGTTCATTAAAGTTTGGGCAAAGCTGTGCCTGTCTCTCGCCTGATTGAGTATTAACCCTTACATTTTCCGACTCTCAAACTCATTCAAAACTCTATTGTAACAGTGTGAAAACTTCTTAATACTGTGTCCTCATGAGACTCACAGCGCTCCAGGCTTTGTTCCTAAATAAACATTTTAAGAAATCTCCATTGTAAGGTTGCATCTTATTGAGGGGAATTTTGGTAAGAATTCCTGGAGTGGTTTGTATGTGCCATTACTGTTATAGGACAGGTTGGGGGCGGGGGTGTGTGCATGTGTGTACACACACACACACACACACACACACACACACACTATCTATATAGACACTTGCTATAAAGTGACTAATTCTTTAGTATTGTGATCTCACTTTATCAGTGAATCATTATTTTCCTTTCTAATATTATATTGGTTGAAAAATTAAAAATTTGGTCATAAAATGTCTAAATAGATACCTCAGAGCCTACCATATTTTTTTCTAGATTTCAGGAAAAAGGACCAAAGCAGTGTGGGGTGTAATATATAAGTGTAACTTTCTCCACCCACATAGCCTCAAATAGATTGGATTAGTTAGCAAGCGTAAGCACCTTTTTATGCTGGATGTACTTAGTACTAAAGTACACCTAGTGCAGCCCCACTGATACCATGGAGCAGAACTTCAGTTCAAGTACACCAGCGTTATCCGTATGTCCCAAATACTGCAATCAACACTTCTCTGCCCTCTGTGATTCTTTTTGTTTTGGATTTTCCCTATCTTTGCCTTTATTATTCTCCCATTGCATAGCCAGTCTCATCTACCTCAGCCTGGCTTATCTTCCTGCTGTAGCCCTTGAGCGCTGAGAACCTAACTCTGGTCCCAGTTCAAATCAACAGGAGTTGTCACTGGAATCAGGGACTAGGGCCTGGTTCTCAGGGCAATGAGCTTTTCCTGCTGAAGATTGGACTTTTCTGGTCAGTTTCCCTTTTTAGTAGACTCCATGCATAAGATGCTCCAGTACTGGAGCCTCTTGCTTTCTCCACAGCTGGGCTGAAAGTAGCCAGTGCTAACCATGTCATTCAGCTTTTGTAGAGCAGCAAAACCCCATGTTGTTTAACTTAACCAATTACAAGGGGCACCTCTGATCACCCAGTTGTGAAGAATGACCAATCCTACCACACAACATGGCAACTTTTCAGCAGTGCCCTGCAAAGCTCTACTCTCAGAACTCATCAGCCAGGCACAATTAGAAGAAATGGTCCAGCACTCTGTTCCTAATACCCATTCTCCTGCACAACAGGGTTCTGGGCTTTTTAATGAGAAGTGGACCAGTTTTGTCTTGTCTCATGAACATTGGACAGTGTACTTCCTAGCCCCACAAGAGTTATGTGTCAGAGGGAAGAGTACTGTCCTGAACCATCCACCCTGCTTCTCTATGGCCTGGGCTTCATGCTCACTGCAGGCAACTACTCAGCCCCTGATTTGAGGGGTGGGGGAGGACAGGGGACACTCCTGGGTGCCTTAACACATTGGTGACAGCACTGATCATGTGATCTCAATATTTTCTCCTTTCACATACTAATATGCAAAGCTTTGATACTTGACTGATGTTAGTGTGAAACTGCTGTTCTCCATGTAGCTAATAGCTGTTATTTTCCTTGTCAGCGTGACCTTCAATCTATTTGTACTTTCCCTTCTCTTAGGCCTACAAAGTTAGATTGACATAAAGTGCCTTGCATGTCCATATGCTTAAATTTGTCTTCCAGTGATGTCAGTGCCCCTTTATGCAGACATCATGATACTTCCCTAAGCAGCATTGAACCATGGTTGCTGTACTGAGGTTGATGCAGCATCAAAGTAAACACTGCATTAACAATGTCAACCCTAACAGTCCTCCAGCAACTGTCCTACACTGCCTTCTGCTGACCTTTCTGGTCACAATTGTGCACTCCACTGCGCAGGGGTCAGGGAGACCAGAAAACTCCTCCAATCCTTTAAAGTCCCACAAATTTTTGAAATGCTTTTTCCTGATGATCTAGCTTGGTGAGCACACTTAGCAGCTCTCTGGTGTTGGCTCTCAGCCAACTACACACTCCACATGCACTCCAGCTTGCAGTAGGCAGGAGATATTGGATCTCCTGGGCCTGTGGGGAGAAGAGGCTCTGCAGGCACAGCTACAGATCAGCAATAGATGTGTAGACGTCGATGAGCAGGTTGCATGGGTGATGCAGGAGAAGGGGTGTGACATGGATTACCAGCAGTGTCACATGAAAACAAAGGAAATACAACAGGCATATCAGAAGGCCAGGGAGGCCAACAGTCAATCCAGTGCCAAGAGGCAGACCTGCGTGCCAGAGACCTCACTGGCACCCTGCACACCACTGTGGATACCTACGAGGAGGCCGTGTCGCATGCCCCTTCTGGGAACAGCAAGGAGAGAAAAGGAGGAGGATGGGGGACATGAAAGCAGGGGATCCAGCTATGCCATGAGTCATGGCTTGTATGAGACTCCACTGCAGTCCTGACAGTTGAGCATGGGCAAGCTTCGTTCCTCTGATAAATATGTAAATTTATTTTCCATTATAGTGACTGTGCCTCCAACTTAGCAGGACACAGCTATTGCCTTTTCACTAATTTACAGTACACAGAGAAGTAGCATTATCTGCTTTTCATTCTCCTGTACAGTTAGGCAGGGGAAGCCATGCAGATCAGATTCTTTAGGTACATAGAACTGTCCCTTGAATCCTTCTGAGAGAGTTCAATAAAACATTTATGGAGGTACTTAGCAGTCCTCTCCCGAATGTTTCTAGGGATGCAGCCTTATTTCTTCCTCCTCAGTAGGAGGTTTTCCCACGCCACTCAAAGATAATGTCAGCAGGCACCATTGCAGTAAACGGTCAGGACACCAGCAGCAGCAGTGCTGTCTGCTTGTGGTCCCCAGAGGAGCAAGAGATCAGCTAGAACCACCACCTGTGGAAAAGGTGCCAGGATTCAGTGCCCCTGCCCTGTCCTCATAGTTCCAGCATTGCCTGCAGGCCATGCTTGCCGTAGCTGGAGCTGGGAGCGACACCACGCACAAGCGCTCCGAGCAGAAGTGTCAATCGGCATGTCGTGCTGAAACCTTTAGGGGGCCAGGGAAGAGAGTTCTGAACCTTAATTTTCACTTTCGGTTGTGACTACACTGACAACGGGAACCCCTGGGTTTTATCTGCAGCCGCTGCCATTGCAGCCTTGAGAGGTTTCCCCTCCCCACCAACTGACCATCTGAGTTAAATAAAGAGAAGAAAGGGTACAAGGGATGACCTGTTCAGTGAGATCCTGCAAGCCAGTGCGGCATCAGACTATGCACAGAGGGTGGCTAGTGCAGATTGTGTGGAGAAGGAAAGAGTAGAGAGGGGAGAGACCCAGGAGTCCCAGCAGGAAAAGGAGAGGGAGATGCACCAGGACCTAATGAGGCTTTTCCAGCAGCAAAGGCAGATGCTGCAGACTTTTGTGGACTTCCCTTCCCTTTGCAGTCCATGGAGAACTCCAGTATAACACTTCCCCCTACTATCCCACATGGTGCCAGGGAACTACATCTCTACCACAACCACTCCACCGCAGAGGACATCAAGGACAACCACAACTTCACATACACTGATGTGCATGTGCTAAAATGGACATGAATGTTCCTTCTCCTCTCAGGTCTGTTCCATACATTAATTAAGATTTTAAAAAGTATTTGCTCTTAAGTTGCACAGAATTTTTTTAAAGTGTTTGTTACTCATAAAGCTCCATTTTCTCTTTATTAGTTCCCAACATATGCTGCAGAAGGGGTAGCGGGGTACTGAAGCATCCACTTACTGATGACTATACGCTTTGACACAGCTCACAGGATCAGTGACAAATAGGGTAATCATAAATGTATAGCAAGCACCACAAATGTAATAGGTGCATTGTCTGTATTGTACTGATAGAGGGGCACCAAGCACTGCACAATTCCTAATGGGCCCCCAAACTGCCAGGCCAGGTGGAGCACAGTTAGCCACAACGCGTTACTGTGCCTTACTGTCAAAGTGCTGTTTCAAAGCCTTCTTGAGCCATTGAGCTTTTCTAATAGCTCTTCTATTTGGCTGTTCAAACTTAGCTCCACCTCCACCCCAGCAGCAACTTTTCTGCCTTTGCCTCTCTCAGTCTGCAGGACCCAGCAGGAAGCTGTAACAGGGAGGTATTTTTCTCACTGAGATCCATTCTCATGGAGTAAACAATGTCATCGTCCCTTCAATCCACCAAAAGCACATTCAGCTCTCAGTCTTCATCTGGTAGTTGAATCTTTTCTTAGTGCCGTCAAGATGGCAGGTGTACGGTTTTGTGAGCCAGGGGAATAAAGGGTTGGCTGGGTCCCCTAGGCTCACTATTGGCATTTTAACATAATAAATGGTAATCTGAGGTCAGAAAAGAAAGTCCCTGTTTGTAGCTTTCTGAACCAGTCCTGCGTCCTTAAAGATTCAAGCATCATGAATCCTCTGAGCCACCAATGTTGATGTCAGTGAAGCGTCCCTGGTGATCCGCCAGCGCTTATGTAACCATAGAGAAGTAGCCCTTTCTGTTAATGTACTCCGTGGCAAGGTGCTCTGGTGCCAAAATAGGGATAGATGTGCCATCGATCGCTCTGCTGCTGTTCAGGAACCCCATAGCTGCAAATCTGTCCGTTATGTCTTCTACATTGCTCAGAATCACAGTCCTCTGCAGCAGGAGACGATTAATGACCTTGCATGACAGCAGCCCCACAGTAGATTTTCCTACTCCAAAATAAGTTCCCACTGATTGGTAACAATCCAGCATTGCAAGTTTCCACAGTGCAATTGCCACTCGCTTCTCCACTCTCAGTGCAGTTCGTATGCTGGAGTCCCTGCTCGGGAGCGTTGGGGTGAGCTTGGCACACAGAGCCAGGCATGTGGCCTTTTGCATCTGAAAGCTCTGCATCTACTGCTCCTCATCCCAAACCTGCATTATGATGTGATCCCACCAGTCTGTGCAGAAGCAGCACCCCACCCCCCTTTAGCTGTTCCATGAACACCACCAACAATCTAAGTGGTTCTTGCCAGTCCCATGGCACTCTGACTCCTGAAAATCTTCACGTTCCCTATAGCTCTTGCAGCTCTGCAAATACCAGAGGCTCATCATGCACCCTGTGCTTGCAGTGCTCATGACAGTAGTGCAGAGCGGTGCTGGCTCTGTGCTGCTGTCAGAGATCGCAGGCAGTAACAAGTCCCATGTGGGTTTGTGGGATTTTCAAAATAGATGGGCTAGAGCTGGGCTTGTTTTGTGGAGAAAGTTGCAAAATTGAAACTTGACCCCTTGTGCCCAGTCACCCCTGTGTGATTTGTTTCTGTCCCACCATATGTGGCCAAAACTTCCCAAAAGACAGTGCGTTGGACACGATCAAGTTGCAAACTGGCATACCTACCCATGGTGCATTGCATTGTGCTTTGACACAAGTGCTCCTGGTGAGTATGCACAGCACCCGTGCAAGGCATACACCTATGGTGACTTTATGCCAACATAACTTGCATGGGCAAAAGTTTGTAGGTTGACATGCCCTTCAATATGGCATGTCTCTAATTCCCTTTAGATGGGCAGGAAACTATGATAGTTGCTCTGATTGATTTTTGGGCCAAGGTCCCCTGCTTATGGAGCATTCCAGAAGGCTCAGTTCCCAAACCTAAATATGTCCAAGGCTACAGTGGCAGTGAGAAGGTGGGGGTAAGCCACTGAGCATCGCCGAGCTCTCAAGGCAGTAGAATAGATATTCAGAAAGCAGTGGTACTTCTAAATACTAATCATAGACCTGCTTTATGATAATACCCACTACTGCGTGCCCCCCATAATATGTCCCGCCCTCTTCCAATGGAAAGCCACCTGGTAGGCAATGAGATTTGCCCGTCAGGGCATGGATAATTGATGCTGCCCTTCACAAGATGCTTAGGAAGGGAGTAGAGGGGCTGCAAGAAAAGCACTATCTTTCTTATTTAAATTACAAATAGAAGGAAAAGCTCGACCTAGCCCCCCCCCCCCCACTTTTTAGGTGAGACACCTTCAAGACTCAAAACAGGCCTGGCCTTGCTTCCCACACAAAATCATTACTCAAGCTGGAGTGGCTGCATAGTAAGTACAGCCATGCTGGATCAGACCAAAGGTCGATCTAGCCCATTATTCTGTCTTTCGACAGTGGCCAGTGCCAGGAGCCCCAGAGGGAATGAACAGAACCAGGAATCATCAAGTGATCTATCCCCTGTTGCTCATTCCCAGCTTCTGGCAAACAGAGGCTAGGGACACCATCCCTGCCCATCCTTGCTAACAGCCACTGATGAATTTATCTAGTTCTTGTTTGAACCCTAGTCTTGACCTTCACAACATCCTCTGGCAAGGAGTTCCACAGGTTGACTGTGCGTTGTGTGAAGAAATACTTCCTTCTGTTTGTTTTAAACCTGCTGCCTATTAATTTCATTTGGTGACCCCTACTTCATGTGTTATGAGAAGGAGTAAATAACACTTCCTTATTTACTTTCTCCACACCAGTCATGATTTTATAGACCTATATCACATCCCCCTCATTCATCTCTTTTCCAAGCTGAAAAGTCCCAGTCTTATTAATTGCTCCTCATACGAAAGCGGTTCCATACCCCTAATAATTTTTGTTGCCCTTTTCTGAACCTTTTCCAATTCCAATGTATCTTTTTTTAGATGAGGCGACCACATCTGCACGCAGTTGCCAGTTTAGATGAGGAACACACCATGTGCCAAATCACTATCTCTGGGTGCTCAGGACTTCCTTAGTTGGCTGAATTAAGTAGCCAGGTTTGAAAACATTTCTCCCCTGGACTTAGACTGTCTCAGTTTCCACCTGAATTCACAAGGGAAATACTGTTCATAGTCTCAGGGGTTTTGTAACTTCGTGGTCAGATTGATCAGTGATGCACAGGTTCCCAAATGGCATGAAATCCAGCTAGTCAGAGTTGGAGTCAAACTCGCAACAAATACCCTGTGTTACAGCCATCAGCTGCAGGGCGGCATGCTGCCAGGAGATGAACAAGGTAGGCCTTACCCTTGAGTCCAGTGCTCTGTATTGGAATGAATTTACTTTCAAAATCTATACAAATATACATGAACTGATTTCTTTTCCTTACTACTTTTTCCCCTGGCTCTGGTAGTGCTGCTCCTGCTCTGTTGTGACTCACAGGATGGTGCAGAATCTAGATCTGGGATTCGGGCTCCGCTGCTGGTTGATTTGTTGCTGCAGGCTCTCCTTCTCCTTCATCAAACTCTCTATTCGCTCTTCCAGCTTCCTCACTTCTCCTGTCCATTTCTGAGGATGTACAACAGCGCAGTCACTATTTGTCTGAAAAAGCCACTGGCACAGCACTTACAGGTTAGATTCAGAAAAGGACTTCAGTACCTAACTGCTTCTTTAGGTGCTGAAGTCCAACAGTTAGGTACCTCTGCCATTCCCAAAATTACCATTCAGTTGCCATCTAACCCTTAAGTTTCTCCTGGTAGCTAGCTAATGAGCTGGTCTGAGACCCAGGTTACGCCTAATCCCCAGTGCGCGTCTCACACGAGCTTGCATGCAGGACCTGCTGTGGGAGTTGTGTTGTGAGCATGGCTAGCCTGCACAAAAGGCAGCCAGGGGAAAGAGCAGGTGTGTGTCTCTGTCTGTTTGGCCCCCAGGCTACCTGGGCTGTGGGAGAGTCAGCTTTGAATCCCTGTGCTGCCTCTCTTTGGAGCAGGGATTGGACCCAGGTGAGAGTCCTCACTACTAGGCTATTCGGGGGTGGGTCTCTCTCCCCTGCTGAGGCTGTTCCATTGTGTATAACTACTAAACGGTCATTGGAGCGAGGACATGAACCTGACTGTCCCACCTCAGTGCCCAACCCATGGGGCCAGTGGCTGTGAGGGAGTCACTTGTTTTTCCCAAGAAAGGGCTGACCTGGCTCAGGCACCTACCTCCAGGAAAGGGTTTATGGCTGAGACCCCTCTGCAGAGACAGGCGCCCCCTCCCCCACCTGTCAGGTGCCTAAGACCCAGACCAAGGGGAGTTAGGCACATAAGTACATTTGTGGAGCTGAGCCCTAAGCCTTGCCCCTTTCCTCAGCAGTTCCTTCCTGGCTAGCTTAGGCAGATCCTGT
The DNA here is from genome assembly GCF_013100865.1 of Trachemys scripta elegans. Classification (NCBI taxonomy): domain Eukaryota; kingdom Metazoa; phylum Chordata; order Testudines; family Emydidae; genus Trachemys; species Trachemys scripta. The sequence continues at coordinate 17,494,229 of NC_048317.1, read as the reverse complement.
GCTGGCTTTTGTGAATCCCTTTAAATAGTCTGTGAGCCCTCTAGCGGTGCTCACTGTCTCCAGTCTCAGAAACCACCAGGACCTTGAAGATCAGCAATGTGTGTGTGTAGCTGGGCTAGCTGGCTGGGGCTAGGGTAACCAGATGTCCCAATTTTATGAGGACAGTCCCAATATTAGGGGATTTTTCTTATATAAGTGCCTATTACCCCCCACACTCTGTCCCAATTTTTCATATTTGCTATCTGCTCACCCTAGCTGGGGCTAGTTAATAACCACAGTTGTTTGGACCCCGCTGTGCCCATGCGGGTCCTTTACATGACATATATGCTGTAAGGGCCAAAGACACAACAAACATGGACAAATTCAAGGAACGGCCAAAGTGGGTATCGGAAAGCACTGTGATTAAATGTTTCCAGCCACGTGACCTAGTCTACTGTCAGAGAGAGCGAGTGAGGGAAGGCGTGTATGTAGACAGACAGACAGACAGGGTCTGGGGATCAAACCATCTCCCCATGGCATTGCCTAGGGCCCGTTGGTGAGAGCAGACCCATAGATGGGTGAAATTCAGCCTTGCACTGACTCTGCTCAGGAGTGAATTCCACCTCGGATCCCTTCTGCATGGGGGGCTGCAGTTCCCCCTGCAGGGCAGGCTGCAATAGCATCACTGGTTGCAGCTCAGGCTCACCCTGTATTTAGCAGCAGTTTGCTGCCTTGCTGTATTAGCAGCCCTTGCATGCCAGTTACCTGCCTGCACCACTCCTGGATGGCGCTCCCAGAGAGTGGTCCCTGGATGCTGCCGTCCCGGCGCAGGTACACTTCCCCCTGGTCCGTTTCATAAAGCAGCAGCTCCCCCTGCTGCCTGGGCAGATGAACGCTTAGCCGGATCACTTTCAGGAAGATGCCGGTGTCTTCTGCTTTGACCACAGGGATGAAGGTCAGGGTGTAGGCATCGGGGAACACCTGCGGCTTGAACCCTTTCAGAATGGAGTCGATGAGCAGGCGGATGCGGTCCTCCTCTTTGTGCCCACACATGACCCCATGCACGAAGCCGCTGTCCTCCACCCCCACAAAGAGGCTGCCCCCTTCACTGTTGAGGAAGGCGCACACATACTTCCGGACGTGGTGTTTGAGGGTCACACTCAGGTATTCCCCCCCACCCCGCTTGAACTCCACATTCCTGGTCTCACTCCCCATGAAGGCTCCATAGAACAAGCGCTCCTGGCCCACGATCTCCCTCCGAACGATGGCGCTGTCTGACCTGGTGCCACTAAGAAACACTGCCGGCCGCTCCATCAGCTTCCGGGCTTGAGGGGGGCCCTTCCAACAAGGGCTGGGCTGGGCTTCCTCGGCCCCCCACAGCCTGCTCTTGCCAGACTGCAAACGCCCCAGCATGGGAGACTCTGGGGCGCTGGCACCATTCATCTGTGTGTCACTCTGTGCAGAGCCAGAAAGATTAAACGTCACGTGCATGCAGGGACAGACAGCGCAGAGTGGGGGCGACACGGAAGACTGCAGCCAGCGTTATAACAGCAGCACAAAGGCCCTAGTCATAATAATATTCAGGCTTTAAAGCACATGGGCCCTTTTATTTAATTGCAATCTTGCCGCAACAAGTGACTACGCTCAGATCTGCCCCCTGTGAGAATCATCAGCAGAGCTGCCGACTTCTTACTGTGCCTTTTACTCCTGTCAGAGCAGCCCAGTGAGAGACGAGGGTGCTGGAGCCTATGCCTTCTTGTGCAGCATCCACAGAACGATTTACTTCATTCTCCCCCTTGTCCCTGGGCAAACCCATTGAAGGCCTGGGGGTTCCATACAGCGTCTTTGTAACTGGTGCTGATGTGTGAGAAGGAAAAGAGCCCAGCTTGACTCTCAGGTCCTGGGGGACCTGGCAGCGCTGGCAGTTACACGGCTCATCTTTTTAGCAGTAGATTGAGCATGCCTGAGCTGGAGTCACGGAGAACAAACAAATATGGAACCCATGATGCCATTCTCAGAGCAGAACTACAAATTACTGTCCTGGATAAAGGAATCACTGGGTGAAATTCTCTGACCTGTGTTCTGCAGGGAGTCAGGCTGGATGAGCATACTAGTACCCGCTCACCTTAAAATCAATGAAATTCTGCCCTGAAATCAAGGGGGATGCCCATTGTGCAAGTCAGTCCACATCACACAGTCCTATCTCCCTGGACACTTCCGGGTCCTTCCCTGTAGAACATTTTCTAATGCATTGGTTACTTAACTGCTCTTGCCAATTCCCCTGGGATCTGAGAGTCAAGCTGGACTCTTTCCTTCCCGCACATTATCATCTGTATAAAGGTTCCACTGGGCCAAATTATACCCTTGGTAGCACAGGGGCAACCCTCATTGTCTCCTAATCCTGCCCCAAAAGACACAGGCCCAGGCCTTGGCTGGACTTGCCCAGGTCGAACGGCAAACAGTTCTGTTGACGGTGCACAAGAAGGAACAGACTCCAGCTGCTCTCTCTTAGCTGTGCTGGCTCCTCGAGGCTAACGTAGTAGCAACTTAGTGATTAAAAAAAGGTCATCAGCTCTGGCTCTGTTTATGCACAGGGGGTGAACCCCTGCTCCCTCAGGCAGGGGGCAGCACAAGGCAGCACAAGGCCTAGGCAGCACAAGGCCTGGCCAGCACAGTCCCTTTGAAGCCCTCAAATTGGTTAAGAGGGATTATGTGGCACAAGAACCTCGAGCAGAGGGGTGGATGTCACCTTTGACTGCACTGCTTTCAGAGTGGTAGCCGTGTTAGTCTGTATCAGCAAAAACAACAAAGAGTCCTTGTGGCACCTTAGAGACTAACAGATTTATTTGGACATAAGCTTTCGTGGGCTAAAACCCACTTCATCGGATGCATGCAGTAGAACATACAGTAAGGAAGTATAAATACACAGCATATGAAGAGATGGGAGTTGCCTTACCAAGTGGGAGGTCAGTGCTAACGAGCCAATTCAATTAAGGTGGAAGTAGGCGATTCTCAGTTGACATCACTTTTGTAGTGCTAATGAGGCCAATGTAATCAAAGAGGCCCATTTCAAAGAGTTAACAAGAATGTGTGAGTATCAGCAGGGGGAAATTAATTTTTGTAATGACCCATCCACTCCCAGTCTTTATTCAGGCCTAATTTGATGGCATCCAGTTTGCAAATTAATACCAGTTCTGCAGTTTCTCGTTGGAGTCTGTTTTTGAAGTTTTTGTTGTTGAAGAATTGCCACTTTTAAGTCTGTTATTGAGTGTCCAGGGAGATTGAAGTGTTCTCCTACTGGCCCCCAACCTGAAGCAAATACTCACCAGCAACTACACACCACACAACAAAAACACTAACCCAGGAACCAAACCTGCAACAAACCCTGGTGCCAATTCTGTCCGCATATCTATTCAGGGGACACCATCATAGGACTTAATCACATCAGCCATACCATCAGAGGCTCATTCACCTGCACATCTACTAATGTGACATATGCCATCATGTGCCAGCAATGCCCCTCTGCCATGTACATTGGCCAAACCGGACAGTCTCTGCGCAAAAGAATAAATGGACACAAATCAGACATCAAGAATTGTAACATTCAGAAACCAGTAGGAGAACACTTCAATGTCCCTGGACAATTTCCCCCGTTGATACTCACACCTTCTTGTTAACTCTTTGAAATGGGCCACCTTGATTACATTGGCCTCATTTAGCCCACAAAAGCTTACGCCCAAATACATTTGTTAGTCTCTAAGGTGCCACAAGGACTCTTTGTTTTGACTGCACTGTATCTCAGCGTGTCCTCTCTCAGAGCATCTCCTGGACACAATGGTTAGGAGAGAAGCCATCCCAGGGTGGATGACCTCACGAGCTGGCCAGATCGGGAACCCAGCGCTGGAGTTGACAGGGAAGCTCTGCCCCATTCCAGGGCCATTGCTGCAGTGCAAACCGTGGGGGCCAGGAATTGTGCAGGCATTCCACTTCTTAGCAGCTCACAAGACTGCTGCGGCCCATGGGATGAGGTGGCTCATCTCTTGGAAGGAGGGAATAACAAAGCGCCCAGCCTTCAGATGGAAGTGTTGCTGGGGCTTAGCTCTCCTGGGTGAGAGCTCCCGCTTGTCCTGCTGCCCTGGTGATCTCACTACCAAAAGGCAGCATGTCCAGCCCGCCCCACTGGGCCTTCACTGACACTCCGCTAATGTAGTGCATTGTGCCTATCCCACTCAATGCCTGGGCCTACCTCTTGGCACTCCTTAGCACTGGGCGAGGCTCGCCTGCCTTCCCCCACCACCAGGGTTTTCCCCTTCATCACTAGCTCCCTGAGGAGATGTTGCTCCATGTCCGAGGCAACCTGGAGCTGCTTCAGGACGTTCTCCAGGCTCAGCTCGGTGGCCACCTGCACCAAGGCATAGGCCCGTCTCGGTTTCTTCACCACTTCTATGTCATGCCGCTGCAGGGGAAGGCTGGCAGTGCCCAGAATGTCCTTCAGCATGCTGCAGAGAACCTCCCGCGAGTACTTGGGGTTCAGGTTCCCAATATACAGTGTGTAGACGTGAGTCAGGCAAGGGAGCGCCTCCTCCACGGGCTCTGCCAATGGCTCCCCTGCTGTCTCTTCCATAGGCTCCTCTGCTGATGACTCCGGTGCGTTGTCCATTGCTCAGAACCCCATCCAGCTCCCAGTGTCCCTGTCTCCAGCAGTAAGGGTGCTCCAGTTCCAATGCTTCAGGCAGCAAGACTAGCAGTGGCTCTTTTCCATCGTGCTGCCTCTGTGCTCTGCTGCAGGCAGGGCTGCTGGTCGGTGGAGCGCCATGGTAAACCCAAAGGCACCTTTCCGCCTGCAGGAGCTTTCCCAGAGGAACCTGTTGTGGCTGCAGCCCCTGTACAATGTTATATTCTGCAAGGAACAAGCCAGGGAGAGAGCAGATCCTTCAATTCAGCCCTTGACTGCATAGCTAGGCCCAGAGATTCCTTGTTGCAGGCCCAGGAGTTGAGCCAGTGCGGGGTGGGGGGCGTCACACACAGCTTTAGCAACAGGGTCTGGACAATCACTGGGGGCACTGTCTGCAAACCTGCAAAATAGGAGCAAGTCAGTACAGAGCTGCTGACAAACGGGCCAGCACTGATCTGTGCAGCGACAGCAGCCTTGCGCCTTCGGTCTCATCGAAGGGAGAAAGCCCAATGCCCAGGCCTCTGTCACGCAACAGCGCCCAGGAGAACATGCAGTCCCCAGGTGTTTCACTCCTAACTGGTCAGTGCACTGAGGCAATGTGGAGGAGTCCAGGGCTGCTAGGGGGAGGCTGAGGATGGCAGGCTGGGCTCCCTAGCAGCATAGCACCCTCTTCCCCACCCCGGGAGTGCCACGGGCAGGGGCGGAGGCAGCATGGCACAGAGCCCAGAGCTGCTCCGTGCTCCCTAGGAGCCTGGCAGCTCCCTGCTCCTGCCAGGAAGCTGCCCAAATGCCTCATCACAAGATCCTGCCATGCACCAACCTGAGTGTGCACAGGGGCTGGCTCGCCGAGCCTGGTATGGCAGGAGCACAGCAGTGATGGGCACAGCCGCTGCCCTGGGCCCCACATGCCCTGGCCTGTGTCAAGCAGCTAGTGCTTGGGATGGAGACCAAACGCAGCTTAGTGTATCCCCTCTGCCTCCCCCCACCCACTCCCCTTTGCTGGTCCCTGGGCTCCCCTCTGCCCCCAAGGTTTGGGCCTTCCATCTCCTCCTTCCCAACTGCTCTCTCCCCCATCATGCCACCCACACTCCTCCTCATGCCCTTGCGCTGGGTCCCCGCTCCACTCAACACTCCAGTCTCTACCCTGTTCTCCTGGGCCAGCCCAGCCTGCTGCTGCCCTCACCCACCCCTCACCCTGGGGCAGGAATCACACTGGAGGAGGGGCTCTGTGATACTAGGTACCTCAGGGAGCATGACCCCAGCCCCCCATGCCCTTCTAGCCCTGACACTTTCATGGGCCACAGGTCAACCCCCTCAGCAGTGCCCTCAGGAGTGTGAGCCCTGACTCCACGGGGTGAAGACCCCACAGGCTGAACAGGCCGGGCAGGCTGGGCTCAGGGCCAGCCTGATTCCTGATGGGAGGGCACAGGTGTGAGGCTTGCAGGTGGTGGCAGAGTGAGGCTGTTGGGCTGGCGCAGGGCAGTGCCAGGGCCTAGGGGAAGCTACGGGGTTGTGGAGCTGGAGGGCCCAGCTGAGACAAGGGAGGAGCAGTTTGCCTGGCTCCCCTCTCTGAGGGTGACACAACCTTATGGGGGTCCTTATGGGTCTCAGCAGCCCTTTTCCCTGTCCCCAGTGTGCGATGTCCCTGGGTTGGGGAGAGGGGCTGTTCCAGGACCATGGTGCCACAGCACCAGCTGATGGGCTCCCCAGAGGAGCTGCTGCCAGTGTGTGTAGGGACAACTCTCCCTTGTGCCCTGGGCTGGGCCCCACTGAAGCAGAGGACAGCCTCAGGAGAAAGGCCCCTGCCCCATGATCACTGCCAGGTGCGCACACTGACTGTGGTGAGATTGACTCTGCCAGCCCATTGCAGCCTCCGGTCTATCACCCTGACACCAGTAACCAGCCAGCCCGGACAGCGCACTCGGCAAAGGAGGGCAGCGGTAGCCCCGTTATAGGGGGAAGTGACTTGACCAAGGGCACCAAGGAATGAATGGTGGAGCTGGAAGGGCACCAGGATCCCTGACTGCAAGACCAGCATCCTAATGTGTGTTTGCAACACACTGGAGCCGCCAGCTGGGTGTGCTGGGTGATGCCTGCGCTGCTTAGCGCGATGCCCACGGCCAGCGATGTTTGTGCTGACGTGGAACAGACCAGGAGGCGTCTCCCCACTTTCCAGCACACTGCCAGAGAACAGGCAGGACGATGAAAATGCTGCGAAAGGCTTACTGGGGATATTGGCTGAACTGGCTCCAGCCGCGCTTCCCTGGCATTGAGGGGGTTTGATCAGCACCAACGCTCGTGGGACACAAATATTCAAGTCACACACAGGAGTTTCCATGGGAACTGACTGTTAAAATTCCGCACAAGTGCTGGAGCCAGGAGCTCGTGTGCACCCACTGCCAGCGTATCCCTCCAGCCCATCAGGTGCAGCTGAGAGCTGCAAGGACCAGGCCTCCCTCTTAATCCCTTTGCCAGGTCCCTGCTTTCCAGCTCCTCCTCTTGGCCTCACTTTCTAAGCCTTCCCAGCTCCAACCCCTCCTGGCTCACTGGGTTGGCCTCGTCCCCAGCGCTGCCAGCCATGGCCACCCATTGGCTGATTCTTGGAAGCACACTGGGCTCTGCCAATGTCACGTCACCTATCGCAATAGATTCCTTTGTAGTTTAGCTCAGGCACCCAGCTGGCCCCCATCAGCGCAGCACTGTGCACCACACAGTCTATAATGGATTTACCTCACGCAGCCCTGGGGCAGGGCAGGGTCATTATTCCCATTGTACAGGTGGACAACTGTGGCCAAGGGAGACTAGGGGCCAGATCCACAAAAGGTATTTAGGCTCCCAACCTCTGTAGATTTCTAGCTCCCACGGAAATCGAAATACCTTTAGATCTGGGTCCAAGTGACTCGCCCAAGGCCACACAGGGCATCAGTGGCAGAGCAGACACTTGAATCCAGGTCTACCCAGTGCCAGGCTCATACCCTGATCACAGGCTACTTACCCGAACCACTAGCCCCTAGCACAGCAGCTCCCAAACATTTTCCCTGCACAACCCCATTTTCAGATGCGTTGCTTCCCATGGCCTCAGGTGCACAGTGTGCACGAGCTCACGCTGCATGGCAGGCACCATTTTGTAGAGCAAAATAGCTTCATTGTGTGAAATGGCGACCCCCCCACACTCAGGACTGCCACACCCCCACCTGCTGATGGAGCAACTCCGCTTGGGAACCGCTGCCTTGAGGCCACTGACCTTCCCCGTCAGCGCCAGCCGTGCTGCAGCACCTACAAGGACTCAGCCGGGCCCTGATACTGGAGACCTAGTTTGAAAGGTACATTAGCTCCGTTTCTCTCTTCGGCTCATGCTTGTTGTCGTAGGCGGTGAGCTCTTCAGGGCCACACAATGCCTAGCACTCTCAAAACGCGAATTAACAATAGTTAAATCACTACTGTAAGGGGACTGTCGGCCCCTCACTGAAACTCAGTGTGAGTTGGGGGGGTTGGCGGCTAGCTCCCAGTACCAAAAGGAAGGGGGAGGGTCGGTGGGAAATCAGGTCCCTGAGACTGACAGTCCCAGGAACAATGGGGAGAGGCCAATGCTCCAGGTCAGGGAGGGTGTCAGGAGGCCAGGGGGGTCCCGTCCTCCTGTGAGCTGGAATGGCCTGAAACAGAGTGGGGCCGAGCTAAGGAGAGAGCAGGGGCCCAAGCTGAGCTGGGGAGCAGGGCTGGGTCAGCCAGAGCCAGAGAAGCAGCCAGGGAACAGACCTGTGCTGGGTGCAGAGCTGCAGCCACAGAGCCAGAGGGGCCAGAGAAGCAGCCCAGGGGGCTGGAGAGCAGCACCAGTGCAGGAAGCAGGTGCTTGGGGCGGCACGTCCAGGTCTTCGGCGGCGAGTCCCTCGGTCCCTCTCAGAGGGAAGGACCAGTCACCGAATTGCCGCCGAAGAATGAAGCGGCATGGTAGAGCTACTGCCAGAGTGCTGCCGATCACCACTTTATCTTTTTTTCTTTTTCTTTTTCCCCCCGCTGCTTGGAGCGGCAAAAAAGCTGGAGCCAGCCCTGGGTGCTGAGGCAGGATGGGGCTGGAGCCATCCAGAGCTGGGTGCGGTGAGCAGCTGGGAGAGTGATGGGGGGACCCTGGGCAGTGGGCCCAGCACAGGGAGACATCTCAGCCAAGAGGCCCTGCAGGCCAGACTTGGGGGGGATTGTAACCCCGACGGGGCGGGTGCGACGCTGGGAAGAAGGGTCCTGCCACCTAGAGCCTGAGAGCGTGTGGCCACCGCCAGAGCAAGTGTCCGACCCACAGCATCCCTGCAGCACAGCCAGGGCCTGGGCCGTGTGAGGAACAGACTGAACTGCCCGGACGTTCCAGAGACGCTGGTTGTGACGTCCCCGTGCCACAGAGCGGGGTGACGGGATTTCCTTTCTCCTTTCCCATTTTTCCATATTTTTTAAAGTGATTGCTGTTTAATAAAGTGTATTTGATTTGAACTGTGTGTAATGATCAGTGGATCAGGGAAGTGTCCAGAGTGGAGAGAGCACCCCAGAGTGGGGACACCCTAGCCCTTGCCCTGAGTGACCACGACAAGGTTGGGGGTCGAGCCCCCCAGGAATCCTGGGCCCAGCCTTGTTGGGTTCCGAGGACTCTGCCACACAGGAGAGTGGAAGGGGAGCCCTCGAGGTCAGGCAGGGCTCTGGGTAAAGGAAATGGGAGCGAGGACCCAGATCCTTTCGCGAGTCCGAATCACCGGGGTCGTGTATAAGCCTGGAAAGTGCCCCACAATGGAAGGTCAGCATGTGACTTATCCGACCAGTCACAAAAGACTGTTACCTTTCGTAACAGTTGTTCTTTGAGATGTGTTGCTCATGTCCAATCCATTGTAGGTGTGTGTGCTGGCCACATGCACCGGTGCTGGAAGTGTCTCCCTCACTGGTATCCATAGGGGGCCGGGTCTGACGCCCGCTGGAGTGGTGCGCGTAAGCACTGGTATAAACGGTTTCAGCCAGCTCTCCCCTCCCCTCCCTCAGTTCCTTCTTGCCGGAACTCCGATGGAGCGGCAGGAGGGCAGGTCCTGGAATGGACATGAGCAACACATCTCAAAGAACAACAGTTACGAAAGGTAACCGTCCTTTCGTCTTTGAGTGCTTGCCCATGTCCATTCTAGGGTTGCCAGGTGTCCGGTTTTCAACCGGAATGCCTGGTCGAAAAGGGACCCTGGCGGCTCTGATCAGCACCGCTGACTAGGCCATTAAAAGTCCAGTTGGTGGCGCAGCGGGACTAAGGCAGGCTCCCTATGCGGCTCCGTGTGGCTCGAGGAAGTGGCCGACCTGTCCCCCCTCCGTCTCCTAGGCATAGGGGCAGCCAGGGGGCTCTGTGCGCTGCCCCCGCCCCAAGCACCAGCTCTGCAGATCTCATTGGCTGGGAACTGCAGCCAATGGGAATGACCGGAGCGGCGCCAGCGGACAGGGCAACATGCAGAACCACCTAGCTATGCCTCTGCATAGGGGCTGGAGGGGGGACATTCCACACCCCCTCACGCACCCCTACTCCCTGACCCAGCCCAGATCCCCCTCCCACCCTCTGAACTCCTCGATCCCAGCATGAAGCACCCTCCCACACTCCAAACCCCTCATCACCAACCCCACCCCTGAGCCCACACCCCCAGCCAGAGCCCTCACCCCATCTCCCTGCCCCAGCCCTGATCCCCCTCCCACCCTCTGAACCCAGAACACCCTCCTGTACCCCAACCCCCTGCCCCAGCCCTGATCCCCCTCCCACTCTCTGAACCCCTCGATCCCAGCCTGGAGCACTCTCCTGCTCCCCAAATCTCTCATCCCTGGCCCCACACCAGAGCCTGCACCCCAGCCCGGAGCCCCCTCCCGCACTCTGAACTCATCATTTCTGGCCCCACCCCAGAACCCACACCCCCAGCCCAGAGCCCGTACCCTCTCCCACACCCTAACCCCCTATGTCAGCCCGGAGCCATCTCCCATACTCCAAACCCCTCAGCTCCACCCCCCCAGCCCCCTCCTGCACCCCAAATCCCTCATCCCTGGCCCCACCCAAGTCCACACCCCCAGCCCACTATAAATGAGCGAGTAAGGGAGGGGGTGTATGGAGTGAGCTGCGGCGGAACCTCGGAGAAGGGGCAGGGCAGGGGTGGGGCCTCAGAGGAGAGGAGGGGTGGGGCAGGGGCAGGGGCAGGGCAAGGGTGTTCGGTTTTGTTTCAGTAGAAAGTTGGCAATCCTCGTCCATTCCATTCTAGGTGACTCCCAAGCAGTACCACCGGAGGCGGGTAGGAATTCCTGGACGTGTTGATTGCAACACAGCTCTGCTGAAGCCATCATCATTTCTGGCTTGCTGGGTGATGGCGTAATGCGCCGGGAACGTGTGTACTGAAGACCACATCACACCCCTGCAGATGTCCTGGATAGGGACATGCGCCAGGAAGGCAGCCGAAGGTGCCTGAGCCCTAGTCGATTAGCTGTCACTATCGGTGGAGGCACAGCCTGTGCTAGCTCATAACTAGTACAGATGCAGGTGGTGATCAAATTCGAAATCCTCTCAGAGGACACTGGAAGGCCCTTCATCCTGTCAGCTGTCGTGATAAAGAGCTGGGTTGATCTGCGGAAGAGCTTGGTGTGCTCCAGGTACAACGCCAGGGGGCGCTGGACATCCAGAGCGTGCAGCCGCCTCTCCTCATTGGTAGAGTGAGGCTTCGGACAGAACACCGGGAGGAAGTTGACATGGAAATGCGACATCATTTTAGGTAGGAAAGCCGGATGGGGCTGCAGCAGGACCGTGTCCTTGGAGAATACCTTGTAGAATATGGAGGCTCCGAAGTGAGGACTTTGATCTTGGATACACGCCTTGCTGAGGTAGTCGCTACAAGGAATGCAACCTTCCACGACAGATGGGAAAGGGAACAAGAAGTCATGGGCTCGAAGAGGGAACTGTGAGCCTAGGGAGGACAAGGTTGAGGTCCCAGTGGGGAACCGGGTCCCAGATCAGCAGAATGAGCCATTCAAGGCCCTTCAGGAACCTGATTGACATCTCATGCAATACCAATTTACCCTGGATATGAGGATAGAAGGCCAATATGGCTGCCAAGTGCACCTTGATTGAAGAGCAGGCAAGGCCCTGGTGCTTTAAGTGAAACAGGTAATCCAGGATAGACTGCACAGACGACTGGGTAGGGGAGATGTTGCACTCAGACACCCAGCAAAAAAAAAAAACCCACTTCCACTTTGCCAGATAAGTCGCTTTGGTGGAGGGCTTTCTGCTTTCCAAGAGATCCTGCTGTACTTGACTAGAGCAGGCCTGTTCCTCCGGATTCAGCCATGCAGCATCCAAGCTGTGAGGTGGAGAGAGATGAGGTTTGGGTTCAGGAGCTGACCATGATCCTGCGAGAGTAGGTCCGGGTGGCTGGGCAGTAGCCATGGGGCTGCCACAACGAGGTCCATGAGCACGCCAAACCAATGCTGGCAAGGCCACGCCGAGGTGATCATAATGACTCGTGCCTTGTCCCTCTTGGTTTTTGAGAGGACTTTGCTGATAAGTGGATTTGGCGGGAAGGCATACATCAGGTCTCCCAAATATGACAGGAGAAAAGCATCGGAAAGGGAGCCTCTGCCAAGGCCTTGGAGAGAGCAGAACTGATGACACTTTCTGTTCAGTCCGGTGGCAAACAGGTCCACTCAGGGAGCCCCCCACTTCTGGAAGAGCACCCTGATGATTTCCAAGTTGAGTGACCACTCGTGGTGAGAGAAGGACCTGCTGAGGCAATTTGCCAGCGTGTTCCAGACGCCGGGGAGATGCGAGGCTTCCATGTGGATCACATGCTGAATGCAGAAGTCCCACAGGCAGAGGGCCTCCTGGCACAGAGCCAATGAACACGCCCCCCCCTGCACCCCGTCTCTTGACATAGAACATGGAGGTCATGTTGTCTGTCAACACCTGCACTACCCGACCGGACAGCTGGGGAAGGAAGACACCACAGGCTAGACGGATGGCCCTGAGCTCCCTTATGTTTATATGTAATGTGAGCTCCTCTTGAGATCATAACCCTTGAGTCCGCAGCGTACCGAGATGTGCTCACCAACTGAGGTCGGATGCATCCGAAATCAGGGAGACCATGGGTTGCAGGCTCGCGAACGACACTCCTTCCAACACCAACCTGGGGTCGGACCACCACTGCAGAGAGGTAAGTACCCTTGGAGGGATCGTGACAACTTTGTCAAGGTGATGTCTGGCTGGGGAGCAGACTGACACCATCCACATCTGAAGGGGGCGCAGCCTGAGTCTCGCATGGCGGACAACATATGTGCACGCTGCCATGTGACCCAATAGTCAGACAGATCCAGGCCACGGTGAGCGGATGTGCGGTGATGCTAGCAATCGGATCGGACATTACCCTGAACCTGGCCTCTGGCAGGACTGCTCTGGCTCTGGCCGAGTGGAGCATCGCTCCGATAAACTCCATCCCTTGGATCGGGATTAACATTGATTTTTGTTCGTTTATCAGCAGGCCCAGGGCTCGACACGTGGCTTGCAGCATCTCAACACTGTGCTGGACCTGGACCCTGAGCCAGTCATCGAGATACGGGTAAATCTGGATACCCCGACGCCTGAGGTAGGCCGTCACCACCAACATGCATTTCGTAAACACCCTTCACACTGTTGCTAGGCCAAAAGGGAGCACTGCAAATTGGTAATGGGCGTGTTGGAGACAGCTGACGTGCCCGCGGTGAACCGTACCGGCAATTGGTGACGGGCTCCGGGGACCAGCGTCTTGACTCTCCGGAGCGGTGCTGTGAGCTGGGAGACAGGCTCGGGAGCTCTCAGCACCAGGGCTCTGGGGACTGGTGCCACGCCTCTGCGGGTCTGTGCTAGCCCACTGGCTATCACCGCCTCGAGCCTGAGGAATGCTGCCTGGAGTCCAGGGACAAACCCTAGGAACTCTGGCAGGCAAGCCGACCCGCGTCTGGTGGTGCTGCTCAGGTGAGCACTGACAGGGCACCCCCTGCGGCGAGGAGCAGTGCTGCACTGATGGGGACCGCTGAAAGGGTCCCAAGGCAAGTTTACCCCTTGAATGGGGCACCTCAACGGCCAGCATGGGCGGCACCGGAAGGGACAGAATGTCCTTTGCAGCCTGAAAAGCCTCCAGTGTGGACAGCACCACCAGGTGCTGACTGCCTCTGCCGCTCCCCAGGGTGGGGGCGGGTCTTGGAGTGAGCTCAACCGTTCAGACGGAGTCAGAGCCTGACCACCATCCCGAGGGGAAGAGCTGTCCCTCATGGATCTTTGCTCTCCTCCCCTTTATGGGGGGGTGTAGGAGAACGTCCCCTCCCAGCCTCTCTCTGCTTTTTAGCTGGTACCAGGGATGGTGATCGGTGCCGGTCTGAGGCCGGTGCTGGTGGTGCACTCCGCACCGAGGTCGTAGTGCTGGGAGTAGAGTCCGATCTGGTCGGCTCTGAGGACAGTGTAAGGGCCAACTCCATAAGGAGCGCTCGGAGATGAATGTCCTGCTCCTTTTTGGTCCACAGTCAGAAGCTCTTGCAAATGTGACACTTGTGGCTAACGTAGTCCCCTAAGCACTTCAAACAGCTTCTCTGGGGATCACTGACTGGCATAGGTTTCTTGCAACAGTCACAAGGTTTGAAGCCCGGGTGCTTGCTCATGTCCATTCCATTGTAGGTGTGTGTGCTCGCCACATGCACCAGTGCTGGAAGTTTTTCCCTCAGTGGTATCTGTAGGGGACCGGCTCTGGAGCCCTCTGGAGTGGCACCCATATGGCGCGGTATAAGGAGCGCCGCTGGCTCCCCCCACTCTCAGTTCCTTCTTGCCAGAAACTCCGACAGTGGGGAAGGAGGGCAGGTTGTGGAATGGACATGAGCAACACATCTCGAAGAACACAAGTTATGAAACTGTTTTTTTTTCTTCGAGTGCTTCCTCATGTCCATTCCATTGTAGGTGATGCCCAAGCAGTGCCACCGGAGGCGGGTAGGAGTTCATAGACATGTCGATTGCCACAGTTCTGTCAAACCCAGTGTCATCTCTGGCCTGCTGGGTAATAGCGTAATGCATCATGAACGTGTGTACTGATGACCACGTGGTAGCCCTGCAGATGTCTTGGATGGGGACATTCGCTAGGAAGGCCCGTGAGGCTGCTTGTGCCCTGGTCGAGTGGGTCTTTAGTATAGGTGGTGACTCAGTCCATGCCAACTCATAACAGGTCCGGATGCCCGATGTGATCTGCGAGGACACCGGTAGGCCTTTCATCCTGCCCATGTTCGCAATAAAGAGTCGGGTCGACTTGCGGAAGGCCTTGGAGCGCTCCAGGTGGAAGGCCAGAGCACGCTAGACATCTAAGGTGTGCAGCTGCCTCTCCTCTGCAGTCGAGGGTGGTTTTGCACACAGAACCAGGAGAAAGATATTCTGGTTAATGTGGAAGTGAGACACCACCTCAGGCCGGAATGCCAGGTGGGCTTGCAGCTGGAGCTTGTAGAAAACCGTGTAGTGTACCAGGGCTCCGAGGCGAGGGCTTTAATCTCGGAGACTTGCCTCGCCGAGGTAATGGCTACAAGAAAAGCTACCTTCCTACAGATGTGACAAGGGGCATGAGGCCAGGAGTTCAAAGGGAGGCCCCATGAGCCTCGAGAGGATGAGGTTGAGGTCCCATTGCGGAATCCGGTCCTGGACCGGTGGGAAGAGCTGCTGTAGTCCTTCCAGGAACCGGACGGACATGTGATGTAAGAACACCGATTTGCTCTGGACCTGCTGGTGGAAAGCCGATATGGCTGCTAAGTGCACCTTGATGGAGAAAAGCGCGAGGCCTTGCTGCTTAAGGTGGAGCAGGTAATTGAGGATGGACTGTACAGGCGACTGTGTTGAGGAGATACCACGCTCCTCCGCCCAGCAGGAAAACCGCTTCCATTTTGCCAGGTAAGTCGCTCTGGTGGAGGGCCTTCTGCTTTCCAAGAGGACCTGCTGTACCTGGCTGGAGCAGGCCCTTTTCTCTAGGTTCAGCCACTCAGCAACCAAGCCATGAGGTGGAGGGAGGGAAGGTTTAGGTGCAGGAGCCGTGGTCTTGCAAAAGGAGATCCGGATGGCTGGGCAGTAGCCATGGGGGAGCCACGGCCAGGTCCATGAGTGTGCCGAACCAATGCTGGCAAGGCCACACCAGGGTGATCATGATGACTCTCGCCTTGTCTCTTGACTTTTGCTAGGACTTTGCTGACCAGCAGAATCGGCGGGAATGCGTACATCAGACCCCCCTCCCATGAAAGGAAGGAAGGTGCCAGAAAGGGGGTCCCTGCAGAATTGCTGGCACTTCCTGTTCTGTCTGGTGGCAAACAGCTCCGAAAGAGCACCTGCACTCGTAGGGACAGAGGGAGGACCTACCTGCTGAGGCAATCCGCCAGCGCATTCTGGATGCCGGGGAGGTGCAACGCCTCCAGGTGGATGTCATGCTGGGTGCAAAAGTCCCACAATTGGAGTGCTTCCCGACAGAGGGCTGTTGAGCGAGCCGCCCCCGTCTGTTGAGGTAAAACATTGAGGCCGTGTTGTCCGTGAGTACCCACACACTTTGGCCAGAAAGGTGCTGCAGGCAGACTCCGCAGGCTAGGCGGACCTGCCCTGAGCTCCCTGACATTTCTGTGCAATGTCAGCTCCTCTGGGGACCACCTCCCTTGCATCTGCAATGTGCTGAGATGAGCTCCACAGCCAAGGTCTGAGGCATCCGGTATCAGAGATACTGAGGGTCGAGGACTCTCAAACAGAACTCCTTCCAGGAGCATCCTCGGATCGGTCCACCCTTTGGTGCAATCATGACAACCTTGTTCAGATGATCTCTGGACAGGGTGTAGACTGTGAGCAGCCACCGCTGGAGGGGCCGCAACCTGAGCCTCGCATGGTGGACATGGTGGCCGCCATGTGGCCCAACAACTGGAGGCAGATCCAGGCCATGGTTAGGGGATATGCCAAGATGCTGGCAATGAGACTCGCCATCGTCTCGAACCTGTCCTGTGGCAGAAATGCTCTGGCAAGGGTGGAGTCGAGAACCGCTCCAATGAATTCTATTCTTTGTACTGGGACTAATGTTGATTTTTCCTCGTTTATCAACAGGCATGGCACGTGAGCTGCAGCACTGAGATATCTTGCTGGACTTGAGACCTGGAGTGGCCCTTGATAAGCCAGTCGTCAAGGTACGGGTAAACCTGGATGCCTTGCTGCCTGAGGTAGGCTGCCACCACTGCCATGCATTTGGTTAACACCCTCGGGGCTGTAGCCCGGCCAAACGGGAGCACCGTGAACTGGTAGTGGGTGAGACCCACTGTGAAACGCAGGAATTGCCTGTGTCCTGGGAATATCGATACGGTGAAGTACACGTCTTTCAACTCGAGGGCGGTGTACCAGTCTCCCGGATCCAGGGTAGGAATGATGGAGGCCAGGGATACCATGCGGAACTTCAACTTCTTGAGATACTTGTTGAGGTCTCACAGGTCCAGAATGGGTCTCAGACCCCCTTTGGCTTTGGGGATCAGAAAGTACTGGGAGTAGAATCCCTTACCCCTGTACTCCTGAGGGACTTCCTCCACAGCCCCCACTTGCAGAGGCTCTGAACCTCCCGGGTGAGCAGCTGCTCGTGAGAAGGGTCCCTGAATAGGGACAGGGAAGGGAGGTGGAAATAAACTGGAGGGTATAACCCTGCACCATGGTGTCGAGGACCCAACGATCCGAAGTTATAGAGGCCCATGCAGGGAGGAAAGGAGACAGGCGGTTGGAGATGCGCGGGGAAGCACCCTCAAAATGCCCGCTTCCCACCCTGTTGGTGTCAGGTGGATTTACAGGGAAAGCGCGTATCTACGGACTGACAGAAGAGGCTTGCCGAAGCAAGATGATGTTCCAGCACCGTCACAGGCGGTAAGAAGGAACTGAGGGTGGGGGAGCTAGCACCCCTTATACCGCGTCATACGGGCGCCACTCCAGAGGGCGCCAGAGCCAGGAAACACTTCCAGCGCTGGTGCATGTGGGGAGCACACATCTACTATGGAATGGACACGAGCAAGCACTTGAAGAACTAAGGCCTTCTGCTCAAATGTCGCATGGCTTGTGCTCTGTGCACAGCCTGGATAAAAATGCGTTGGACACAAACCAGTCACAAATTAACGGGCAGACATGTTGTACTTTGAGCTATTCGGAGAGCAGACAGAAGGCAACGCTGGTCACTGGGAAATAACCTCCCGTGGCAAATCCTGCACTGGTAAACACGGTGAGGCCTGCATTACTCACGGGGTTGGGGCTGGTAGCGCTATAGGAGAGGGGTGATCAGGGCAGCCCCCCCTTATACTGCTCTAGAGGTGCCTTCTACCTATCCAGCTTCCTCCCCTTCCTGTACAGGGCTAGCTAGAGCAGAAGTGCATTTATATTGATTTCACTGTGGCCACACTGGGGGTTGATTGGTCAAAAATCACAGCCCCAGCAAAGCACAACTGGTGCATAGACAGGGCCAGCTGCCGCCCTTGGAAAGAGAATCACTTTCAAAGACTGTGCTTCTGGTCACCCCAAAGATTGAGTCCCACTCCCACCAGCCCAGCACTCAGTCCAGTGGGCTGCTCCCAAGCTATAACCAGAATGATACCGGGGGGCCTGGGCAGAGCACACGACAGCACAATCCTGAGGCTTGAATCTTCGTCCCTGAGTAGTCTCCATGGACTGGGGGCTTGGGGGAAGCTCCTGCCCCTTCCTAGTTCCCAGGGATCTCAGAAAAGCAAGAAGACAGGAGCTGGGTTACCATCAAAGGGCTGGTGGTCACATCAGTCAGGAGAGAGACTCCAGCGTTGGTCACCCTTCCAAAACTCCTGGTGTCTCAACCCAAGAACAAGCCAACCCAGGGCTTTCCTTGCCCTGCCCGTTTCTGCTGTGAGCAAGGAGATGGCTTTAAACCAGGTGTCTGGATTGTGAGGTCATTGAGCATCATCAGTGAGGTGCCTGACATAAGGTGAGATGTCATTGTGCAAGGAACTGCATGCCAGCAGGAATGGGGCAGACTAATGCTTCATGCACCTGGCAGAAGTGGCCCAAAAGGTTGGCCTGAGTGGTTAGCCAATGTTCAGGGCATTCCTGGGTTGGAGGAGATATAGATAATGGAGTCAGAACGTACAGAGTTTGGTTTCCCTGACCAAAGGAGGAACAAACACCAGCAGGCAGTTTCCAGGTCAGAAATCCAAGCCTGCTTTCCAGCTAGTCTTGTGCCCAAAAGAAACTCTCTGTCATGGCTTCCTCCTAGGGCCACACTCCTACTGCTTCTCTTGCTGTCTGGTCCTGTCTGCTTCTCATACTTCCAGATACGCACAGCTACCAGCCAGTGCCCCAATATCTGCATCTGCAGTTGGGCCCAGGGAGCCCTCATTCTATCTGGATTAGGCCTTCCCATGGGGCCTAGTGCTGTGGCTTCTATCGGTTCAATGCCTTTTAAACCAGGGGCCATTGAAGTGCTCCCCCAGGAAGCCGGAATGAAGTGTGGCTATCATGGCCCCCAGTGTCTGCGAGGTCTGTGACTGCCTGGAGGTCAAAGACACGGCAGGCAGACAGGAACAGCCTCCATCACGGTCCAGTAGTCCATGTGCTGTATGTGGAGAGACAGTGGAGCTCAGCTGTGAGCAGGCGCTGGAACAGTTTGTACAGTGGGGGAGCTGAGAGTCATTGAGCCAAACTGTAAACCCTGGATAGGATAGAAACCGCTTCAGGTCAGGGGGTGCTGCAGCCCCATGGCTGTGAACGATGGGCAGGGCTCCCATCTCCCGAAGGCCATGGGGTGCAGCGAAGCCAGAGCCACACACTGCACGCCAGAGATTTTTCAAAGACATGGTTCACTGCCCAAAGAACATAGAGTCCCTGTTATCTGGAGGGGGGTGAGTACAGGAGGGGAGCGGCTACAGGTAAGGGTGGACGTGGGGGCGAAGGCGGATGTGGGCGTGCCGGGGTGAGGGGGGACGCAGGGGGTGAGGTGGGGGTGCTGGGGCGAGGGTGGACGCGGGGGCAAGAGTAGACGTGGTGGTGCTGGGGCGAGGGCGGACGCAGGGGGTGATGTGGGAGTGCTGGGGCAAGGACGGATGAGGGGGGTGCTAGGGCGAGGGGGTGCCAGGGCAAGGGCAGATGCGGGGGGCGAGGTGGGAGTGCCGGGGCGAGGAGGGACACGGGAGTGAGATGGGGTTGCCGGGGCGAGGGGGGATGTTGGGGGGGGTGCAGGGGTGCCGGAGTGAGGGGGGGCATGGGGGTGAGGCAGGGGTGCCAGGTGAGGGCGGACACGGGGACGAGGGCGGAGGTGGGGGTGCCAGGGTGAGGGGGGACGCAGCAGGGGCGAGGTGAGTGCTGGGGTGGACGTGAGGGGTGAAAGGGGGGTGCTGGGGCGTAGGGGGGTCAGGTGGGGGTGCCGGCAGAC
Source organism: Trachemys scripta elegans (assembly GCF_013100865.1). Classification (NCBI taxonomy): domain Eukaryota; kingdom Metazoa; phylum Chordata; order Testudines; family Emydidae; genus Trachemys; species Trachemys scripta. Next base: position 17,474,141 of record NC_048317.1, on the reverse strand, counting down.
ACGGTTGGGATGTGGGGGTGCCAGGGCGAGGGGGGACAAGGAGATGCCAGGGGGACGTGGGGGGTGAGGTGGGACACGGGGGGGTACGCAGGGATGCTGGGGCGAGGGCAGAAGCGGGGGGGTCGTGGGGGTGCCGAGGCTAGGGGGGAACGTGGGGGGGCAGAGCAATGCAGTGAGGGTCTGGAGTTGAGGAAGCAGCGGAGCGAGGCTCAGGTGGGAGGAAGGAGCAGAGCAGCGCGTGAGGAAGAGGCAGAGGAGAGGGGGCGACCAGCAAAGCTCTCCCAGGTGCCCTCCGCCGAGGGGAACCGCTTTGCAATCACAGCACCAGCTGCCAGCGCTCCTGTGTCTAGGCCTGGGACTGGCGCTGCCTCGAGCTCTGAGGCCCATCCTCTTACCACGCCCTGGGGATCACGCCCTGATCTCCTGTACCAGGCCCTGGGCCGGGGCGGGCGAGGCCAGAGGAAAGGCTGGCCCCATTACTGGCTGTCACCTTCTGCTGGTGTGTGGCAAAATCACTTCTCCGCCCAGCTCCTGAGACTGAACAACCCCTTCCTGGCACCGCGTTGTGCCGACACAGCTGTGGGGGGAGAAGCTCGCCCCGCCCAGAGGCTGGGGGATGGCACTTCATTTAGCAGGCGTCACAAGTCCCAAAGCGTGAGCAATGCAGCGCCCAGGGCACTCGGGCCCTGCCTGATCTGCACCCCTCACCAGATGGCTTCGGTGATGAAATCCCAGCAGGGAGCTGCCCTGGACAAGGCAGTCGGGGCAGCCGAGCCTAGTTACGCTCACAGCCACCGTGGGAGGGTCTGCAGCCGAGCAGCCAGGGGAAGGAGCTCTGGGCAGGGACGGTGCATGTGGCGGCGTCTGGCACGCGGGGATGTGCAGAGCGTGAGGACGTAGGCAGCCTGTGGCCAGAGACAGGCTGGCTGGTTCTGGTGGTAAATCAACTGCACTTACTTGTTATTCTTTTATTTATAAACAACTCAACAGAAAGTAAGTGCCAAGGAGCACGCGGGCTGCACTGCATTGGGACCTGCCTGCGAGGGGAACGTCTGCAGCTGGACAGCAGCAAAGGAAATGTGAAAACCAAGGAGGAGGTTCCTGTGCTGCCGCTGGCCATGGGACGAGCGACAAGGCCGAGCCCCTCGCCCGGTTCGTCGTGCTGTGCTGGGGACAGCCGCTAGGATTGAGCAGAGACCTTGTTTTACAAACAGCCTTTTATTACGTTTGGGTTTTCTTTCCAATTTCCCCTTAGGGGTAAAGCAGAGCCACATAAGAGCTCCCGTGGCCCTCTGACCCAGGGAGCCCCTGGCTGGGAGAGGACAGACGGCAAGAGGGAAAGGCAGGAGGGGAAAGAAGTGCTTGTGATGGACATTTCCCTACATCCTGTCCATTTGGGCAATGTTCTCAGCATATGGGTAGCAGGCCAGTGCTCAAGCCCCACCATGCCCTCGAGCTGACTCATACACACACCGAGAGGCATGGCAGCTCTTCCCTCTGCTTGTCACACACCAGGCAGTGAGACTGTGCGGGGCATTACCCAGCCCTTGTTTTCCATTGCAGGGCTCTAACAGCTGTGATGAAGAGCCTGCTCCCATCGGAGTTCATGAAAAAGTTCTGTTGGCTCCCTAGGGAGCAGGTTCCTGCCCCATGGCAGGTGTGGGGCACCTGGCTAGGTTCTTCTCCACCTCATTTCTCTACAGCTGCAGCAACTCAGACATGGGACAGTGGGTCACTGCTCAAGTGCCATCACAAATAAATACATTAAACAGCTTGAAACAAGCTGTGCCGACCGGGAGCTGGGACAGGCCCAGGAAGGGCAGCGAGAGGGACGGCCTTCCCAGAAGTTGTGATGCTGCTGTCACACAGCCAGCCCCGGTCACACACCCCTGGAACCTGCTGATGGTTGACAGAAAGAAATGGAGAGGTAAGGCCATTCTAACAGTACCATCTGGACAGACGAACCTTTACATTGCTGGGTAAAGAGCTCTGAGGGTTGCGATTTCATAACAGATACAAAAACATTTCATTGTTGTTTCCTAAACAGATGACCCCTTAAAAAGAGAGAGGAATTCAACAGGGCGCCCAGCCCTCCTAGCCCACAGCCCACGCTAACAGTCCGTTCTGGGCTCTCAGCTGAGCTTCCCGCCTTGTCAGAAATAAATACAAAGGAATTGCCACCTCGGCATCGCCAGCATGAGGAAGTTCACCAGCTACGGGCCTCCCGGGACAGGAGGACCCAGCCAAGGAGGAAAGGCTGCTCTGTCAAGACAGCAGGACTAGCAGGCTTGTGTGACCATGCTCTGGGCTGCAGTCCCCCGCACACAGCCCTTCACGGAGGGCTGGGAACAGGGTGCACAGTCTTTTAAGCTTGCCATAGTGTTACTCGGAGTGGATTTGCAACTCCAGGAGTTGGGTTCTCACAGCCTGTCCTGCCCAGCCTGGCATGGAAAATGCCAGCATCGTAGCATCTGCAGCAGAGCTGTCCATCTGATACAGAGTGAGGAAACAAGGTGAGGCCAGACCAGACAGCCAGGAGAGACAAGGGAACCGGGGCAGAGGAAAGACGTGAGAGTCTCATTCCTGCAGAGGAACAAATGGGAAAGGATCCAGCACCACAGAAGCCCAGGGCGCTGAAGAACTCTGCAAAACACAGGGTGTCTTCGTCCCCTCGGGTGCAGAGGGACTGGGCTCTGCAGACGAGTATCAGCGGAGGAGCAAGGAACTGGTTCTTCTGTTTGCGTCAGGACGTCCATGAGGCGAGCTCTGTTTGGTCCCCGGGGAGCCAACAAATGGTCTCCTTTCACATGCCTACTGTGCTCCTGACAGTGGAAGGAGGGGGGCTGGTGGATCCATGTAGTGATCTGCAGGCGTTTCTGGGCCGTGTCTGCCTGCGGTGGATGCATGCGTGCCAGTCTGCAGGGGGGCGCGACTGGGTGTGGCCAGGAGCCCGGCATTCCCACGGGCTGTCCCGCAAAGAGTCCTCTCAGAACTTGCCTTGCTTAAGTTTGTCAATGTGGTAGGTGAGCTTCAGCGCCGGACCCAGCTTCAGCCCCATGTACTTCATCATCATGTCGCTCCGCAGCAGGAGCAAGGCTTTGCCATCGATCTCCTGGCACCAGGGAGCAAGAGAAGGTCAGCGTTAGCAAGGCTTGCTCTGCCCTACAAACCCTGGCACCGCCTGGTGCCATCACTAGCCCAAAATCACTGCCCGGCTTAGCCAGGGCACCCCTGGAACTCGCTCTCCCAGGAGTACTGTCGGGGGCGGCACTAAAGGACGCTGGCACCGGGGCTGGGCAGGTTTTCCTTCCCTACAATTCACTAGGTGCTTGTAAACCCTGTGGGAACACCTGACTGACGCCAGCTCAACAAGGGCCTATGTCAGCCATTTCCAAGGCATTCCCTCCCTACCCACTGCCCTGCAGCTCCCACCAACCCAGCCCAGCCACTCCCACAGGCAGGAATCCTTCCCATCTGCCTGCCCTGGGCCCAACGAGAATGACCCAACATCCCGGGGGGGCAGGCAATTCCTACTGGGAGGCTGGCTCAGGTGGCACTGCCTGGCGGGGAGGGGCTGCAGTTCAGAAAGGAGAAAGACAGGGTCCAAAAGAGCAGGACATTCCTTGCAGTGACACCCTCCCTGTCTCCCCACCTCATCTTCAGCCCCACAAGGAAATCACAGCTGCTAAATCTTCCTCTGTCCACCGCCCCTCAGCTCTCTCTCACCCGAGCTGTGCCTCTATTTAACCGGGGTATTTGGAGGGGGTTGATCAAGGATACTCCAAGCATGCCATGGCTGGGGCTGTTAGACAACAGGGATGGTTTGTTGAGGCGCACTCCACTGGGGGTATTTGAGGGCTGTCAGGCATGCACTAGAGAGCTCTAAGCTGTGGTCCATGGGGACTGTTAAAGACCTGGCTACCCACATGATACTGACTCCCCCCCGCCCTTTGTTTCCAGCTGTTCCTAAAGCTACCAAGGTTCATCACTGCAAAGAGCAGCCTCACGTCTCTGTGACACCAGCGAGAAACAAGGCTCTTGTAGCCACTACTGCGTAGGAGGAAGTCAGGAAAGAGAATGTGCCTCCTGCCACACCCAGACGGAACCCCCTTCCAAGTCACCCACTGCTGTGGTGCCACATGCAGGTGGGTGACTGCCAGGGGAAAGGGAAGGAACATGTTGGATGCCTGGGGCCTCTTCAGGTCTGGGCAGTGGCTGCTAATCCCCAAGACGTCCCTCTTGAGGAAGGGCTGGCCTGCTGGCAATGTGCAGTAGGGGTTAGCAGGGAAAGCCGAGATGCCCCCCCAATGAACTCTGAAAGTACAAAGGTGAATGTGATTGTGAAACTGATTAAACAGCTACTCTGAGGTCTCCCATAAGACAGCTGAACAGGGATGTTGGCTTGTGTCAACACCAAATTCCATCCCACAAGCACTTTGGGCTTGTGCTATTTTGAGGAGTAGAATGAACTACTTCATGGGCTTTGTCTGATAATGTTTTCATCTTCAGATTCCCCCTCTACCCCTCACTCGGAGAGAAGTCTATCCAAAGACGGGATTTAAAATCCTGGTTCTTCTGAGGTGGTTCTGTCCAAGAGACAGGCCAGAGTCAGCCAGGGTGCAATGCTGCTGGAGTTCTTTACTTCCCGTGGTTATTAATTGCATTAACCTGCACTTTTGTAGTGCCTTTCGCCCAAGCATTTCCACACACTTCACAAACATCACTCACTTTAGCCTCACTGCACCCCAGGCACGGGAGCCAAAGGCTGTCCTCCCCGTTCAGCAGCAAGCAAACAGAGGCATGGACTGGTCGGGTGACTTGCCTAAGGCCACACAGCGGATCTGTGGCACAGCCAGGAATTGAACTTGGCCTCCTGACTCCCAGTCCAGTGCCTTAACCCCACAATTGTTCTCCTCAATTTCTCCTTTGTTTCAGATTTATTTATTATCCCTCACCTCACCCCCTATCTAGCCCTTCCTGGGTAGCAGGCAAAGCTCTCCCAGTGGGAAGAGGAGCTGACAGGAATCACTGGCGTACAAAGGCACTACTTGCTTCCACGAGCCCTAAGGCTCAGAGCACTGCTGAAGGGCTGCCTGCACTGTAGTGCTGAGTCGTGTTACGGCAGGGTGAGCTAATACACCTGTAAACTCACCCCAGACACAAGCCTCAATGCCCCCCCTTTAATTTCAGACTGTAGCCTAAGGGAACAAACATTCAACCCCCTCAGCAGCAGGTCTCTGCCTGGCAGGGGCAGGTTTCTGGAAAGGCTGAGCAAACGTCACTTCCTGGAGGTAGAGTCCGGCTACAGTCCACATTGGCAGCCGATCCCACACCATGTATGTCAAACGTGCCTGAAGCTTGAAACCTGAGCTGGACAAAACCCTCCCTGAGCACAAGAGGGTGGGAACACCATGTTCGAAGTGACCGAAGAATCACTCCTGAGCACGCTCAGTGGGCATCTGCTAAAGTTAGCAACTTATTACTGGCCCCCACCTTGTGACATCATCACTCATCGTTCTCTGTGCCTGGCTAGGCCACACGCTCTCAAGGGTCAAGAGGCTGTCAATGGGACAGTGTCCAGGGGGGAGATTTTAGATGTCTCGCTGAAACACACACAGAAAAAGCCTCTAACAACAAACCACTCAACCTAAACCCAACCAACAGCTACTGTGATTTGAGGGCTCTGAAACTTTCGGTCCAATCTGCACTAGCCTGCAAATAGTCACTTTTTTTGGTCACGAAAACAACATTTCTCAGAACTGTAGACCCAGCGCCTGCGGCGTTAACCCTTGGTAAAGCACCAGGTACTCTTCTCCCATTTCAGAGCCATCTGTACTGTCCATGATAAAAGTGTCTCCCACCAAGCACCAGCAGCCGCCCATGTGCCTCCTCAAGGGGACGAGATCACAACATTTAAAAAAGTCACCAGAAGTCAGGACATGCAACTTTCAACCTGCAGCTGCCCGCTGCGTTCAGGGAGCGTGAGGCCTGCCCCAGCCCCATTCCAGGAGAGCACTTAAGCATGTGAGTAGCGCCACTGACTTCCTGTGGGATGAGAGGCAGGCTTGGAATTCAGCATGTGCTTAAATGCTCTGCTGGAACACGGCCAGGCGCTCAGCACCTTCCGGGTTCAGGTGCAGGCAGCACGGTCTTGTCTTGTTTTCTGGCTGCACCTGCATTACCATTTAGGATGTGAAATGACAGTAAAAAGTAGCAAAGTGCCTGCTGGAACCTTAATCATAGATTCATAGATTCTAGGACTGGAAGGGACCTCGAGAGGTCATCGAGTCCAGTCCCCTGCCTGCATGGCAGGACCAAATACTGTCTAGACCATCCCTGATAGACATTTATCTAACCTACTCTTAAATATCTCCAGAGACGGAGATTCCACAACCTCCCTAGGCAATTTATTCCAGTGTTTAACCACCCTGACAGTTAGGAACTTTTTCCTAATGTCCAACCTAGACCTCCCTTGCTGCAGTTTAAACCCATTGCTTCTTGTTCTATCCTTATGGTTGGGGTTACCACCCTTGTTGTAATTTTAACCATATACCCATCTCAGTGAATTGCTGCAGGGTTTTACATTTCACAGAGATACACAAAAACACACAAACCATTATTTCAGTAAAGGGAGTAAATAATAAGTGGCACAGGCTTTTTCGGTGCTGAACACTCTGGGTCTGAGAGCTGGAACGCCTGCCCCTGTTCACAGCCTTGGAGAGCTTGCCAATGCTCTGCCCTATCTCTCGGGAGATACACATAGATGTTCACATCACTTGAGTTACCTTCAACCACACAGGAAGTGACACCAGCTCTCACCGGGGCAAAGCTAGGTTAGATCTCTCCAAACACTAGTAAATGTACATTGGGGGTGACCCTACATTGGCCAGAGAGCTGGACTTGAGCATCTAACTGGGCTTTTCTGCCTCCATCTCTAGGACTGTGAGAGTTAACGTCACTGGAGCACCCCGATTTACACCGGGAGGATCCGGCCCCCCAGCCGGACATACACATAGATATATTTACGTGTTTTCGAAAGAGATCGGCATGGGGTCCCAGCTGTGGGTCAGCTTCTCGTACGAAATGCATTACGTCCTCCACTGTCCAGGAAGAGGGGTCTCGGCTGTTCAGCCGGGAGGAGTCTCTAGATCCTAGGTACCTATCAGAGCCTGAAGGGTGAGACAAAGAGAGAAACAGTTAGAGCATCAGCAGTCTGGCTGTGCCGTGCGGATAGTGCCGGGGTGCAAGGGTGGAGATCAGCGCAGTGCTGCAATGGACACGGGCTGGGAGCAGCACGGTGATAGCATGGATGGGGTTGAGATGAAGGCTGAGGGCAGCACGGCGCTGCGATGGACGGGGGTGGGATGAAGGCAGCAGGGCGCTGGCACAGACGGGGGTGGGATGAAGGCTAAGGGCAGCACGATGCTGGTGCAGATGGGGGTGGGGAATTAGGGCTGAGGGCAGCAGGGCGCTGGCACAGACGGGGGTGGGATGGAGGAAAAGGGCAGCACGGTGCTGGTGGGGGCGGGGGGAGGGAATTAGTGCTGAGGGCAGCAGGGCGGGATGAAGGCTGAGGGCAGGATGGTGCTGGCGCAGTCAGGGGTGCGGAATTAGGGCTGAGGGCAGCAGGGCGCTGGCGCGGACGGGCATGGGATGAAGGCTAAGGGCAGCACGATGCTGGCGCGGATGGGGGTGGGATGAAGGCTAAAGGCAGCACGGCGCTGGCGGGGGTGGGGAATTAGGGCTGAGGGCAGCATGGCGCTGGCGTGGATGGGGGTGGGATGAAGGCTAAGGGCAGCACGGCGCTGGCGGGGGTGGGGAATTNACGGGGGTGGGCTCAGGGCTGAGGGCAGCATGGCACTGGCATGGACGGGGGTGGGGAATTAGGGCTGAGGGCAGCATGGCGCTGGCGCTGACGGGGGTGGGCTGAAGGCTGAGGGCAGCACGGTGCTGGTGCTGATGGGGGTGGGGAATTAGGGCTGAGGGCAGCATGGCGCTGGTGCGGATGGGCGTGGGATGAAGGCTAAGGGCAGCATGGCGCTGGCACGGACGGGGGTGGGGAATTAGGGCTGAGGGCAGCATGGCGCTGGCGCGGATGGAGGTGGTAATTAATGTTGTGATTTGCCTCCCTCCCCTGGTTTCTCTCTTACCCTTTCTGAAACGATGCCAGACACCATGTTAAGAACGCACCCTGCCAAGGCCTGAGCTATCCCTTTTTTCTTGCAGGCTCAACACAGCACCCTCCAGTTCTCCCTAGAGCTGCAGGCTCCTCTCCTCCAACCTCTCAAGGTGCCTATGCCCATATCGCCTCCTGCCTGTCTTGCCTGATTCTTCTGCCCTCCCCTCACGGCCCCAACAGTCCCTGCTCAGCATGGCGTTCCTTGTGCCCAGCTGCATTTCCAACTACTACCCCATCTCCCTCCTTTTGTTTCTCTTCCCAATTCATTCAGTGCATCATTCACAGCCGCTGTCTGCAGGTCCATTCTGGAATCTGGCTTCTGTCCTCTACTGGAACTGTTCTCGCCAAGGGCTCCGACAGCCTCCCCTAGGCCTGGCTCCATCCTCATCCTACTTGCCTGCTCTGCTGCTCGTCACACTGCTGAGCACTTCCTCTTTGCTGACATGTCATCAGAGACACCTTCAGCCAGCCGGTGAGGTCTCCCTCCTTGCCTACCGTTCTGACCCCCAGCCTGAACTCCTAGACTGCCTCCCTTCTAGACTGGATCAGCTTCAGAGCTCGTGCAATCTTTCAGGGGCTCACAAAACTCGGCCCCTGCTTACTTATCCACTCGTTTCTTATCAAGTCAAAGCCCCTGGGAACTGGTGGGATGGGGTGGAAAGGGGGCTGAATTACAGAGGGAGAATGGCAAATGTATCCCATTTGTTAAACAAAAGCAGAACAAGGACAAGTATCAGAGGGGTAGCCGTATTAGTCTGGATCTGTAAAAAGCGACAAAGAGTCCTGTGGCACCTAACAGACGTTAGTCTATAAGGTGCCACAGGACTCTTTGTCGCTTAGAACAAGGACAGTGAATATTAGCCTGATCACTCTAATCCTATGTTACACCCGCTTCCCGCACCCAGCATCTTCCTTTGTCCTTTGAGCTCTTTGGGGCAGGGACTATCTTTCTGGGTGTTTGGGCAGCTCCTACCACAATGATCTCCAAACTTTATACCTTGTGCCCCCCGTTACCCTGCCCACATCCCCTCCATCCCCCAAGCTGGGGCTGCAGCTCTGGTGGGTGGGGGGGGGAGGACAAAGATGGGGTAAGGGCGTCAAGACTGGGGCCACAGCTGGGGGTGGGGCCGGGGCTGGCAGCCGAGACACCGGCAGCCTGGACCAGGAGCAGAGGTGGGTGGCACTCCCTCCCTGCTGCCCGTGGGGGCTGGCCTGGGCCCAGCCATGCCCCCCCTGAAAGTTTCTCTGAACCCCCCCGGGGGGTGCACACACCATAGTTTGGGGACCTCTGTCCTACCACATAGTGGTGCTGCTGCAAGCTAACCACCACCAGCCTTCGCAGGGAGCACTCAGCTCCTTCTTGGTCTCTTCCTGAAGGTAAAGAGTTCTGCACAGCTCCCCAAGATCCCTGGTGCTGTTTCTGAGCTATGGGCGAGTGAAGGGAATAGCTTTTCTCTAAAGAGCTGAACAGAGCGGTGGCAAAAAGAGAAGAGGCTTGGCCCTGTTGCTCACTGACTGCACTTGCTAGGTCGGAAAACTTTGGTTTGGTTTTACGGAATAACTAGTGTTTGAAAGTGGTTCCCTGGGCAAGTAAAGCAGATTTTTCACCCCACTAGGAGGTGGGCACTGAGAGAGACCATGTGCAGCTGTCTGCCAAGGGAGGACTGGCAAAGCATCAGCCGTTGGACCCTGCCTCATTGCTGCCTCTTACTATGCCCTGCTCCAGCTCTTCAGCCTCCTTGGTTCTCCCACTACACTGAGGGGTTTATTTAGAACGTGCAGACGTTATTTTTGCCAAATTTAAACTGACTTCGTGTTTTCAATTAAATGGAGAGAAAAGTTCCAGTTTTGAGGGACAAGAAGGGAGTGGCATAGCTGGCAGGGGGAGGAGTTTGTGCATTGTAAAGGATCCCTTGAACCGCACATTTCTAAGGGAAATTACCTGCCCAGGTTTGGCAATGCAACACCTACAGACATTAGTGAACCTTCAAATGCCTATGAAGCCCACGGTTTGTCAAGCTGGCCGTTGCCAATCGGCACCCATTAGAGAACTGGGGTCTTTTCATTTATTAAAAATACTCAAAGAAATACAAAAAATACGTTAAAGCAACGAAAGCTTCCAAGAGAAAGCACTCAAGGGTCAGGAAATGCCAAGTAAACGGTAAACGCAATACTGTAGCTCTGTCCTCTTGAGCATATGCATTACGATGCAGCTGTTAAATATGATCACTGGTTATCTTAATGGCACATATGCAGCTAATTAAAAAATGTGTCCCTATAAGTAAAGCCTGCGTTATAACATACACACAGGCAGACTGACGGCTGAATGTCAGCTCTCATTTCCTGTCTCAAGAACGCTGAATTGTGCAACCTTAACATGCCACTAACAGAGTCTGTTTGCACATGCTGCAGCCCCTCCGTGCGCTCTGCTCCCTTCAAGTGCTTCATCTGCCATGCCTGTCTCGTGAGGAGCTGCCATCCACAGAGACCGCAACATCTCGACTCTTGAGTGTCAGTGTTAGTTGTGCACAATGCCATGGAGAAGGGGACCCAACTCCTAAGTGTGCTGTATTTTTGCTGGTTTTAACCCTCACAGCCTTGGTGCTGTCGTGCACACAATCACACATTTCATTACAAACAGATGGATTTGGCACAAGTGCGGATTTACTACATTTAGCAGCTTCACTGCACCTGTCCTACACACCTGTTATTTTATATATATCACAATATAACTGATGTGTCACTAGTGATCGGCAAGCACCCACACAACTAGGTTCACCTCATCCGTTCATCAGCTGGCCGATATGCATCCCATCTGCCCACACATCCACCCCGCATGTCCTCATTCATAACTCAGCTAGTCAGTTCTCCTCACTCCTCATTGGACTGCTTCCAATCTCAAATCCCCATCCATTCAGCAATCGATTCATCATCTGAACTGCTTCAACTTACACATCCCAACCTATTCATCAACACCTAGCTCGTCATTTCTACCCATTCAGCCACTGACCTCCACATCCCTATTCAGCCACCAAGCCGTTCACTGACTGTCCACCTACAACTCCACCCACCAACGTACCATCCATCTCTAGAACATATGTCTAACAAACTGCCTGTTTAACTGACAATGTAGAGGCCAGTCTCGGGTACTTGCTGGCATTAGAAAGATGTAACAGGAGCTAGCAAAGCTCCATATTGCCAAACGAGGAGCCTTGGCAGGATGACTTACCCCCAGAGCTAAGCCTACGCAAAGCAGAAGCATTGCCTTGAGTGAGGCTAGAGGGCTGGTGCAGATGCCTGTATCCCTGCAAGCGGTAGTCTCTGCAGTTCCTGCTGGGACTGGATGAGTTGACAGAGTTCAAGGCAGAGTCCATTGGGTCCAGGCGAGGTTCCAGGGGCCCTGGGAGGCCGTCTCCCAGAACAAAGGTTTCACCTGTAAGGCACCAAGCTGCAGTCAGAACCAATAAGGGGTATGCAGTACACAGTTACAATTTTATACAGCACACACAAGCATGAGTAACAGCAGCATTCCCTGTACGGTGTGCTGGAGAAATCAGTCAGAAAGGGGTCATTTACTAAGTGCTGCAACGTGGTGTTTGTCTAGCAAGTTTCAGTCCTGCTGCTCTTGGGCGCCATTTAGCTGCATTTATGGTTCATACCAAGATATGTGCACTACCTGTTCCTTTTGTAGCATCAACACCAGTCCCATCCTGCACTCGCACATCCTCCTGCTGCTTCCACGAGCTCCTTCCTTTGTTTGCCAGTGGCAGCCAAGGGTGGAAAGTCGCCTGTTCTGAATAGGATTTGGAAGTGTTCCCCAAATCCACGCAGAGGGGAATTCCTTCTCTGGCTCACAATTCCACCAGTGAGAACAGGAGCTCTGGGACAATCTGGGTTAAAGGCATTTATTCTTTCCTGCTCTCCCCCTCACCTTGCTATCATCCACTAATGTGAACCCTCCCTCCCCAACTGAGCACCATCTCAGCCCCCTGTTGGGTGGGGGGAATTGGGCCAGGGAGTGAATTGACTCACCCCCTCCCCGCCGTTCTTCACATTCACACTGGTTCTACTGCTTGAGAGGAAGACCGAACTGGCAGTGGCTTGCAGAGCCCACATGGGACATAAGGCTCCAAAGCCTTGCCTGCTTTACTTATCCTTACTGCTGGCCCCAAGCCCTTGCTCTAAGAACAGCTCTCTGAGTGGAGGGAGGTGTTGGCTTGGGAGCCAGAGCCACAGGACTGGGTTGAGCCCATTCTGGGTCACTAACCCTCAAGGGACGGGCCCAGCTGACTGGCTTTGCTTGGGTTTTCCAGCTGTTGACATAGGCCTTTTCTGGACACGGGCACAGGCTTTCCCCAGACACAGACAGCCCCAGGCTCTCTTCCTCAACCACCAGGGTTAGTTCTAATAATGACACGCGCCATTGTCACTGCCGCTGTCAGGTTGGCTCCAGCACTGAGATGCCATTAACCATCAGCCACTGTCCCTTTCAACCTGCCAGGAGGACTCTATTCATACACAGAACTGGGCTCCATAACGTGCCCAACAGGCTGTAGTTCTCCTCATTTAAAATAAGACGTCCCAGAGGGTCTAGCAAATAGAGGTGGGGGAGGCCCTGCCATGCGGCTGGGGCCTTAGCAGGGATGGAACGTTACTGCAGCTAGTAACATGACTGCTGAGCTCGAGTGAGGCCTTTGCAGCTGTGATCAATGGATGCGCTCACACTACCCCTCCCTGGTGCCAGTGGGAGGGGGCGAGCAGCAGGGTGCTCTCGATGCAGGCCCACAGTATTGCAATTCACTTTCTCTCTAGCTCGACTTGAACCAGGATTTACTGACCTCCGGGTCACCTACTAGGGTCCCCTTTTCCCCAGGTGACGGGGGAAGGCTGGGAAACAAGATGGGGGGAGAAGGTGGGCTGTATGTTCTGGACGGTTATATGATGTTCGTAGGGATGATTTACAGCTTAAGCAAGTGCATCTAGTGCCCTGGGATACTCTCCTCTGCTGTGCACGTTACTATGCATGTCATGTGCAGGAACGGTCAGGATAGATTCTGTTAATGAATGCATAGCCACTACACAACAAAGTCAGCCCCGCCAGCCCAGAGCCCTAGGGACCATTCCAGACAATGCCTTGTGAAGGACCTGCTAAATCTAACTGCAAGAGAAGAAAGCGGTTAATGGACCAAGGTGCATTGCCTTTGTACTACAGGTTATGCTATGCAGCCATCACAAGACACCCTCCTATACCGGCCACAAGAGAAACTTTTCCCAGGGCCAGCAAAGAGACTCTTACAACAGTTCTGAGTTATTTGAGCTGCCACTCACCCCTGCCTCCCCCCACCAAAAACCCCAAAACACTGGTATAGAGGAATCAAATGCATTTGTCCCAGCACAGAATTCAAGCTGCTCTTTGAAGAAGAAAATATTTGGATGGCAAATTCTCCAAGCATGGCAAAGCCTCCACCCTGATAGGAGGAGATGCTGAAGTGACACTGCGAGCACAGCATTCAGTCATAATTCCCAGCCTTCAAACCTGCCAACGCATGACAAACGTGATCCCCATGTAGGTAAAGTGGAACACCTGGACTGTGCTGCATCTTGTGCCAGACATGACAAATGCTAATGTCTTTTAATTGTAAACCTACTACAAAGGCTGTTTTCTCTCTGGGTGAATTAAATGAACAGTTTTTTAAAGAAAAAAGCTGGAAAAACCAATTTCCTGTGCAATGACCAAAGAGGAGCCATTTAACCAGTGACACTGCAGGCTTCGCTGAGGCCTTGTGGACACTACAAACCGAGCTAGGGCTGATGGCAGTTCAACTGCAAGCCTAGCCCCAAATCAAACTGCATTCAGCACCACTTAAGTGCTGAGGGTAGGGCCAAACTGCATTCAGCACTGGAAACCCTCGCCAGCAAGCATTCTCTTTGCAGCGCAGACAAGGGTTTCCCCTCTTGTAGCTGGAGAACCCACTGCTGGAAGGGCAGATTAGCTGCTAGTTATTTGTAGACTGTTACTCTCCTGACTGAACAGCCTGATGCCTTACATCCTAATCATTCCCGTCACTGGGACGTTTCTGGACACCACACTGCACGTCAGTCTGAGCGCAGAGGCTTTGGATGCAGTAATAGCCTTGAGCTGGTCTAGGGTTAAGTGAGTGAAAGGAAAGTGACTTTCATTTCTATTCCCTGGGAAACCTGTTGGCTGGAGGGAATCTTACAGACCAGTGAACTGTGTAAGAAAAGCTGAAAATGGCCTGCACAGATTCTCACTGTGATCCAAGACACGGATTTTATTCCTAATGTTTACTGAACACAGGGATTTAAACAGAGCAACTGATGCTCACACTCATTCCTGGCTAATGTAGTCTGCATCCTTACATCAAGGCCATTCGCACTGCACATCTGTTAGTCTAAAGGCTACAGGACGCTTAAAACATATTTACTCCATTACACAAAGACTGACAGAGAAGCTCAACAGTCCTGGATCTTTCAGCTCAAATCCTTAGGCAGAGAAAGCTTCCAACTACATCGGCCCTCTGGAAATATCTCCCGCGTGCACACTGGCTGATGGACCAAATGACAAAAAGGGCGTTCATCCAGCTACGTTTGGTCATGTGGCCCAGCACATCCTCCCCAGCATTCATGTGACTGGCAGTTTAGAAGTCGAAAGAAACTCTCTGAGAGCCAAGAGGTTTGGGCAGGTGGGTTTACTTAGCTGGTTTCATGGATGCTGCTCTTTGAGGTAAATCCTGGTAGAGCTCCCATGCACTGACTGAGGGACCGATGGGATATTGGGGGGGAAATGGCTGGAAAAGGGAAGCAGGTTCCCTCTAGCACAGAGTCGACCTGTGGCACTCACTACAGCAGGTGGTCATGGAGTACAATACAGTGGCTGTACTGATTAAGAATGCCTGGATAATTTTATGACCGTTAACAACATATAATAATAATAGAGACTAAAATAAGGATAGTCAAGTCTCATGCTTCATGGCACAAGATGATCAAAGCAGGGGTCATAAAGGGTTGCTCCATGCAACTGGCTTGGGGTATTGGATTTTCTTCATCTTCCTATGATGCCTTAGGCACTGGCCCCTGCTGGAGTCTGAAAACCAGACTTGCTGGACCCAGGGTTAATTTGGCATTGTAAATCCAATCATGCTACACTGGTTAAGAGTAACTATAAACAGCCTGGTTTGGGAAGCGATGCTGTGCTCACCTTCCAAAGGGTGACGGTCATTCTTTGGTAACTTGGGGGAGAGAGGAGCGCTGTATGGAGGGGAATCTTGGGAGTATCGCTTTGTACCTCGGCCTGGTCCCTGCAGAGTGCCGTCTAATGAACTGCTCCTGTCTATAAAAGAGAACAAGCCCTACTTAGGAATGGAGACTTCCTGGGAAATTCAGTCCAGCCTGGATCATTTATGACTCATGTACAACCTCACATCAGCCTGGCAAACCTCTGGGAGCCATCTGGAGCTTGATGGCTTCAAATTTAATTTTCATTTTGCAACATTTTGAAAATCAGAGCTATTGGTGATGGCACACAACTATTAGGTGCGGTGCCATTCTATCTCCTTTAATTAATTTCATGCCGTTTCTCCTAGTTATACATCTCAATTCACCCCAAGCCATTCCTTCCCTCCACAGACTGCGCACCCTTTACATATATGCAGGCCTTAGACAATTAGGAAATTCTCTATCCCTTAGTCATTATTTGGCCCAGTTATACCCTGAGTTCTTCAAACCCATCCCTCCAGCTCCCTCATCAGCACTGTTGCGCTTCTCCAAATGCCTTTCCCTCCAACATGGCTCCAATTTTTGAATACTAAGGTCCATGCACAGTACGCAGCCTGCCAGGAACAGTCTCAGAGGGCCATCTAACAGGATGATCTGTGATGAGATGCCTCCAGATTTGTATCTGATTTTTTGCAACATTTAACATGGCAAGCTCAGATCCACTTTACTGCCCACAATGACCTCTTGGTTTCCTGAAAAGCTGCTGCTTCCCAAGTGTTTCCAGCCTGCACGCACTTGTGATTTGGGTTGTATTTCCCCCCAGGATATATGCACACTGGAGATTTCTAGTTCCCAGCCACTAGCCAACAGTAGCTGGTTTCCAATGTGAACCCTGGGCTGCCTTCACTTTTGCTAAGCTAGTCACTCACCCATTTTGGAGCAGCGGAGCAAAGGGACAGGATGACCCATTAGCCCTGAAATCTTTACTGAGTTTGAGATAAAGAGCTTGGGAGGGATTTCCTCTCCCATCCCCTCTACAGGATTCCAGCAGCCTGCCTCCTGCATTGTGGGGTGTCACCACTTAGTCCTTGCTGGGACACTATGTGTCCTCTTGTGAGTCTACCTCGTAGCACTTTAATTGCAGAGCTATATTGCAACCTAGTCTCTGTTGCACAGTGGCATGAGCCAACATGCCCAGGATGTGTTGCTTCAGACAGCGAGAGCACCAGCCATGCCAAGAGACCACAGTCCAACCATGCACAATACGCCAGCAGTGTGGCTCCCAGTCCTGAGGTGTAAACTGAGCTTTCCTACTGGCAAGCGTGTTCTTTCTGTTGGGACAAGAGTCACAGCCACGACTTAGGTACGACTTAGTGAAATTTTCCATTTACCTACTGCATGGGATCATCTTTCTGTTCTCTACACAAAGTCTCTCACCCTAATTCCTAAATGGATCAGTAACCTAGATCAGGTTACATTTCTCAGACTAGCCACGCAGGGAATGAGTGATGCAGAGAGGGTGAGACAGATAAGGGGAGATCTGTTGGCACAAATGGAAATCAGGTAGCACAGGCAGAAAGTGCAGCTTCGGGGATCCTGGGGGTGTGAGTGACAGTAGATGTCGTGCAGTGAACCCACAAACTAGACTCTGCCGTCCGTACCACTGCCATCTCTTAGCTGAAGGGTAAAGTCTGGTTAGGACGTGGTGCTTCGAGGGACACCAGAAAGCCCACCCCCAGCCCCAGCTCCTACCTGGTAGGTACCTGTCGTGGCTGTACGCGTGGGAGTGTTGCATATGGTTCAGAGTGAAAGGCTGGTTCCCAAAGAGGTTGTCGCTGCGCAGGTTGTGGCAGAGTTTCTCCAAGAAGCGGAGGACGTAGGTGATGCTGTTTACTGCCGGCAGATTCAGAGTGTGCTGTTCCCGATCAAACACGGCTGGAGACAGAAACAAACAGAGCCGAACACATCAACTCCCAGGCTGCACAGCCAGCTCCTGTACCTCCACCTCACCTGGCTAACTTCAGCAAACAAAAGCCACTGCTTTCCCCTGGCTTAATGCCGGGGAACTCTCCTCTCTGGGACAGGCCAGAACCAGCCTGCTGCACCCAGCATCAGGTGTGTCTGTTTTGCCTGAAAAGCTTATCTTTAAAGGTGTACTGAAGGGCATGCAAGGACAGGGGCTGTGCTTCCTGTTCGTGAGCGGTGGATAAATATGACCTCAAAGTACTTAATAAAAAAATAGTGGGTCGGAGAAGGGACTTGGGGCTATCCCTGGGGAGGTTTTTTTGCATGAGAAACAACAAAAGCTCCACCCCTCACCCTCCTCACCTACTCCTGGAGGACTCTGGCAAACTTTGGAGAGTCTGGAGTGCAACCTCACAGCTGGTGAAACCTGCGCTTTGGTTCACTAATACTGCGCCCCCTCAGCTGCGGCCGGGAGAGCTGCCAAGGGGAACGTTCTCTTTTAAGACACCTATTGGGTGGTGTCACATTATCCACCTAAACACTGGGCAAGAAA
Organism: Trachemys scripta elegans; assembly: GCF_013100865.1. Classification (NCBI taxonomy): domain Eukaryota; kingdom Metazoa; phylum Chordata; order Testudines; family Emydidae; genus Trachemys; species Trachemys scripta. The sequence continues at coordinate 17,456,208 of NC_048317.1, read as the reverse complement.
GAGAAAAGAGAGGCCTTAGGTCTAACTGGTGCTCTCTGTGCACTCTCTGGCCCCTGGCTCGGGGTCCCCGTCCAAAGATCTCAAGGAGGGCAATGTAGCAGCCTTGTGAATTTTTACAAGAAGCTTTTCTGTGTGTAAGGGGTTGCAGGGGGAGCCAGTGGTAGGATGTCAGAAGGAAATGACTTCGGGCTTGTCTGCATGGTGGAGTTTGGTGGATTAGATTTGTGTGCACTAACGGTTGCGGAATAACTATTCTGAAGTAATTGTGTGCACATGGCCGGCTTTTACTTACTTTCTTTGAATCCGAGCGTACACACGGCATTTACTCTGTTCAAAGTTCTAAGTGGGTATTTCATGCTGCTGTCCAGCTGCTGGGCTCTGCTCATTCTGGGATTCGTCTCACGGTACATTGGGGGTTATCTACCACAGGGCACTGGAATTCTGAGTCTTGGGGTCAGAGCAGCAAATTCCTATGATTCCTCTCATCCTATCCCAGGAGTCATCTGTCTTTTGCAAGTCAGTGCCATTTCCAAACTGCTGTCAGCCAGCACGGAAGGACACTGTTGTGTACTGCGATCCAGGCTGCCACATGTGTATTTGTGATCACACATCTGGGCAGCTGGCGTGCTGCTGAGCTCTTTTTGGTAGAGCAGGAGGAGAAGGATGAAATTGAGCAGCTAACTGTGGATAATGTTTTTCTGGAGCAGTTTCGCCCTACAGGATGCTGTTTCTGGGTTTTGGACCCCAGCTCTGGTTGGGGGGGGTCGGGGGAGGGAGGGGGACAATGATCCTGGCCTGAGGTAGAGGAGGCAGAACTTCAGGATGAGAACGGGCCCTTCCCGAGACATCTGCGAAGAACCCCAGAGCTGCAGTGGCATCGTACCAACATGAGAGCTGTCCTCAGCGTGGAGAAGGGCATGACCATCACTATCAGGAAGCTCACCACCCTCAATGCTGCTGATCAGTAGCTAACCAGTTTGGTGTTGGTAGATCAGCTATCTGCGCTGCTGTCATGTAGGTATGTGCTGATGTCCGGGGTCCCAGAGCCTGGCAATGCACAGGAAGTTGTGGATGGATTTGCATAGCTGGGGTTTCTGAATTTTTCAGGGCCATTGCCATATGCCTATCCTTTGCCCCTCTCCCCAGGCCTCAGAGTTCACCAAAAGCAAGGAGTATTTCTCTCTGCTGCTCCTAGGCCTGGTTGACCTCCAAGGCAGGTTCACCAATATTAAGTGGGTTGGTCTGGAGAGTCCATGTTATCAGGATCTTTTGAAACGCAGCTTTATTTAATGAAAAGTGGAAATCGTGCTTCCAGGATGGCTATGAATATTAATGGTGCTGCGATTCCCCATCCGTGTGGGAGACCCAGCTCACCCCTGGGCTTATGAAGCCAGTTACAGGAGACTTGGACAGGAACAAGGAGCTGTTCGGCTCTGGCCTGAGTAGCTGCAGAATGACTCTGGAGTATGCACGTGGAAGGCTGAAAGGGAGACGACGACGTCTCATGATGAGGTGGGAGGCTGCGGTGCAGTAGCTGCCTCCTGATCACTGCCTTGCTGTGCTTTGCACATCTGAGAGAGCCTGGAGAGAGCCTTGCTGATGGCTGGGAGAGAGAGGTACCGAGACTTTCAGAATGTTATGAATGGCCACTGCATACTGCAGCAAACTGTCAAGGCCACAAGGTCAGGGGATGCCTTGGGCTCCTACTTTGAGGCTAGGAGCTGAAATGTTGCAATGTAATTTGATTGTGCATTGTGGGAGGGTTTCATTGCTCTGTATGGACTAGTGAAAAAAGTTTATTTTGCTTTTTAAATACTCTGTGCTGTAGTTTTGGGAAAGGGCATTTTATTATGTGCATGGGAGAGGTGGTATTTTATGAAAATTTATTGAACTTTTGTTAAAAATCACTTACTGAACATCAAATAGTGCAAACAACATTTATTGAACAAAACTGTGTATCCATTGTAACATGAACCAGAACATAAAACAGTGCACATTGTGCATAACAATGCAAACTTTACACAACATGACAGTGCAGAAGTGCACCACATGACACAAGTACTGAGTGCACACGTTAGTGCTGCACAAGTCACAGGCATATGTACGGGCAGGATTTCTGCCTAATGTCTTTCCTTGGCGTGTGGAGTGACACAGGAAGAAACCATTGTTTGCCATTATGGGGGTGAAGGAGCTGTTTTCAGTCTGGTGGGTGGGGTGGGAAATGCCTGTGGCCAGAGTTTTGGGAAGGGTACTGCTGCTCCCAGTACGCATTCCTCTCCATGGATTGCAGGGTTGGAGTGGGTTGGAATTGAGGTGGTGGGGCTGTGGCAGAATATGGCGCCATCATGTTCTCCATCAAGACAGTCTGTTCTTGAATGAATTCCAGGAGCTGCCTCTGCCTCTCCCAGTCACTCTCTCCATGTTCTCTGTCCTCTCTCTGCAAGAACTTCCTCCACTCCTCTGGCTTCTTATCCCTCTTCGGCAATGCTGTCCTGAGGTCCTCAAACATTGTGTTTGGCCTTCTTTTCCCTGGCCCTGAGATTAGTCAGGCATTTGGAAGTTACTAACAGTCCTTTTCATGGTGTCAGGTGCAGAAGCTGGGAAGCAAGAAACAGAAGTAGTTATTATAATTGCCATAGGAACCAGAATCACAATGATAAAATGTTGCTTTTTCCTCAGTTTCGGAATGCAATTGCAACGGTACCTTCTCAACCTGGGGAGAGCTTGGAGGTGGCAGAAGAGTTTCACCTTACTCCCTCTTTGCACAACTCCTGTTCTAACCCTAGGCAGTTGGTGCGGTGGGGGACTGCGGTAGGCAGTGGGGCTTAGGCCAGTGGTTTGCATGGGTGGGGTGGTGGGGGTAGGTGGAAGGATTTGGAGGTTTGCCTGGCCTGGGACTGGGGAGTTGCAGAGGCCAGGTTAGTAACTGCATGTGCACCTCTGCAGGCAGGCCTAACGTCGGAGGATGTAACCTTACTACAGATCACCAAGAGCAGAGAAGTGACTTGTTCAGAAAGGCGATGGGAGTTTAATTCTTGCATTTAACTCTGGCACTATACCTCATGAAATGCTAACAGAGCTGGAATCTCAGGGCATTGATCAAACTGTGAAGCAAAGTCTTTTATGTTGTATTATTTTCCTATAAGTGATGTTTCAGTAAGCATGTCTACATTACAACCACCACGGTACCATTAGCTTGACTGTGGCAGGAGGGCCAGTGGACAACTGGGAGAAGAGCCCACAAGGAGGACACGACCGGGGCTGGGGGGGCGGCGGTGTGACAGATAGCTGTGGGAAATGAAAGTTTCAGGGAAGTAAACCTGCAGAACTTTAATTCTGAGGCATGGATACCATTTTGAGCACGAGAGGAGGAGGACAGAAGCAAAGTTCACATCCACTCAAAATGGTGGCATCTAATGGGCTCCCAGAACAAAGTTTTAACCCCATCAACACAGTTTAATTGTAATACAGGACATCATACTTACTGGCCGAGGCCCTCTGCCCAGGACTATCAGGCTGTGTCCTCCTGGGGGCTATCTGTTCCTCGAGATCTGGTCAGGCTCTAGCCTGGAGAAGAGATCCTGGCTTGCTGGGGACACCTCCTCCTCCTCCAAGTCCTGGTTGGGACTGGGGTTTTCCTCGGTGCCTTTGGCACTGTCCTCATTGTACCAGGGAAAATCCAATCCAGCTCCTTAAAGCAGGGGCAGGTAATTGGAGCACTGTCAGGCCATGTCTGTCCTTATAATTCTGCCAGCAGCGCTTCTTTCCTGTGCTGCAGGAGTGAACTGCATCTCAGGACAGCCCCTCCCGGTCGTCCTGCCACCGGCACTACTTCCCCGTGTTGCAGGACTGAGCCATGTCCCAGGATGGACTCTCTCGGCCATTTGCTTAGCTGTACATGTGTATTTTCTCCTCAGGGTGGCTGCTGTTTAGGCATGACTGAACTGGCTCCTCAAGGAAACCCCACTGCTGCACATCTCCAGGTGTTTGCTGTAACACTCCAGGAGTGTGGAATCACAAACGGGTGCTGCTGGCTGTGTGCCACCATTTAAACGTGGGGCCATCCAGTCGCCATGAGCCCAGCACAGCAGACAGCGTACCCACAGACAAGTCAGTCCTGGCGTGAAGCGATGCAGTGTGGGATATCAGTGGGAGGACTGAAAAGTTGATCCAAAATACAGACGTGTCCATATGAACATTTCTCCACACTAACTCATTCTGAAATTAACCTAATCCACTTCAAAGTGGATTATCCAATTCGCACAGTTGATTTGGAAGAACTGTGCTGTGTGGACACAGCCCATGTTAATTAGAAAAAACAGCAGTTAGTCTGCAATAAAGCCCTGCGTACCCCAGCCCTTGATCAGATGAGTCTAGCAGCAGCACTCCGACAGACCTGATGGAGGCAAAGTCCAGCAGAGAAGGGTTCACACTTCCCAGCCCCTTGTACCAGACCTGTGGGACTCTCTCTGGGGCACCTCCAGGAGGACTCGGAGCACAATTCCCTGGTGCTCATGGGTATATTTGCAGGCACCCTACACTGATGGTTAATGAGGCAGGGCACAACTAACATGATCCACCATGGATCAGCTTGAAGCTGCTGAATGTTCCCCTTTCTCTTACGGGTTTAGGAAGCAGCTGGTATCACTGAAAAGAAACAAACAATGTAGCACAAAGAACACTGATGAAACAGGGGAGGATGGGCTTGAGGCTAATGCACAGGACTGGGAACCAAGGAGGCTGAATTCTGTTCTCAGATCTGCCACCAACGAGCTGTGTGGCCTTGGATAGTCATGTCACCTCTCTGTGCCTCAGTTTTCTCATCTGTAAAATGGGGAAAAAGTGACACTTCCCACAGCACCCCATGAGCTAGGGACTGCATTGATTAGTGGCTGAGAATGACACTGTGATTCTTGGCTGGAAGGCACATGGGAGTTTTATTCCTACATGCACAAGCATGTTATACACCCCTCCTGCGGCTGGAGAAGCGATCCTCGCTTGTTTAGGCTTTATACAGCAGCCCGGTACAGCGCTCAGAGCCTTCCAGACTCCCATGGAGACTTCCCTGGCTGGGGATGGCCACAGCTGACATCAGGACGGTGCTGTGCTCCAGGGAGATGGTTCCATCAAAGATCTCTCAGAAAGCAGGGCAGGGGGGAGAAAGCTTGGTTCTTACCTGAAATGACCTCTCCCCCATGGCCTTGCTTCAGGAAGGAAAAGACAGTTTTCTGATGGTAAGCACAGTCAATACAGGCCTGTACTGCCTGCTGCAGCACCACAGAGGCCCGAGCTGGTCCAAAATGGTCAGGCAGCTGCTGAACTTTCTTTTTGTCCAGGTGAGGCCCGGTGCTGCTGGTCTTGTTCAAGTAAATGCAGACTGCAGAGAGAGAGAAGGCTCAAGGTTATCCTGCGAGAGCTGCTTGCCCAGAACACCCAACCCTGCTTTGCCACAGCCCTGCCCTCCTGCCAGCATGGGGCCTGCCCTGTCATAGGCTCACCATTACCCCGCGAGAGCTGCACACCCACAGCCCGGCCCTCCTGCCAGTACAGAGCCGGCCTGCTGTCATATGCTCACAAACAGGATGAAGCAAGCCAGTCCAGCATAGCCACTAGTCTGCTGCCTACCAGCACAAGGTATATTTAGAAGAGGTACAAGCCCACAATGCTGATTCCTCGCTTCCTTTGGGCTCATCCTCCGCCATGCTAGCATCTCCTCCACGGCCTCTGTCCTAGTGCTCCAAGTATGCCAAGCTGTGGGCGTGCTGAGCGTCCGGATAACGGTTGAGACTCTAAAAGGAGCCTAGGGGAGTTCAGCACCCAGCTCCCACTGAATTTCCAGCCTAGGTCCCTTAGGCTTCCCTAGATATCTGTCCAGCTGTGCTGAGGGAGAGTGGGCCCAGCCATACCATGTGCTGGGCAGAGTTAGCATCAGACTCCCCTTTCTGGGGTCAGCTTTAATTCTGACTCAAGACTGGAACCCCACAGAAACTTTAGCTTGGTCTTTCTAGGCTCTCGACCCTGGCTCCTTTGTGCCCAACGCGACTCTGGCTGCCCCTCCACCCTACTAGGAGCTCAACGGACCCAGCAAGACTCTGCAGCAGACACCCTGACTTTTAATGCAGGGTTCTGGGGTGACTCAGCACAGCCGAGCCTGCCCCCCTCTCTAGTTTCAGAGAGAACTAGGGTGCTGCAGCCCTTCCTGCCTCAGAGCAGCATGGGACTGGAGAAATGAGTCCAGAGCGGCTGAGTTGCTAGGATGTGTGTGTCCAACCATACGGCTCCAAGAGAGCACTCTGCCCCTAGCTGCAAGGTGAGCCTCAGCCCAGGGTGAAAGGTCTCGAGTGTCCATGCAGACATCCCTCTGTTCAACCCAGGGGACGCCACTAGGTACCTCTAAGCCAGTGGTTCCCAAACTTTAACAGCCCGCGAACCCCTTTCACTCAATTGTGAAATCTCGTGAACCCCCTCCTAAAAATGAATATTTTCAGGGATTTAAGTTTAAATTTCCTCAGTGTGATGGATGCCCCAACTGCCGGGCCCCAGAATCTATGAACCTCTGAAAAATATTTTTAATTGAAACTTTTTTTAACGAACATAGAAAAACCAGAAACCAAAAATGTTTCTGTAAAATGATTTTTTGGCTTTTGTTTTTTTTTAAAAAAAAAAAAATGGTTTAGAATAAAAATAATTCATTTTTGGTTTTCAAAAATCAGAAAGTGTTTCATGAAAACAGTTTTTGAAAATGGACCATTTTTCCATTTCAGTTTTTTGTAAATTTTTCTTGGGGAATTTTGAAAAATGTGAAAAAAAATTCAAAACTTTGTGAAAAATGCTTGGGATTTTCACCCACCTCTAGTTTCGGGTGAGGTTGTGGCTGGTGGTAACAAGGAGGGCCGTGGTTCTGGCTTTAGATGAGATTTGGCAAATTCCTGGGGCTCGGGCTGGGGTTTGGGCTGCCGGCTCTCCCGCTGACGGAGGCGGGGCTCGGGCTGCTGGCTGCAACTGCCCGCCCCTGCTCTCCCTGGGGCTCGGGCTGCCCGCCCCGCACAGAGCGCTGGGGTTCGAGCTGCTGGCTCCTCCGCTGACCTGGGCAGGGCTCGGGCTGCCAGCCCCAACTGCCCGCCCCTGCTCTCCCTGGGGCTCGGGCTGCCCGCCCCGCACAGAGCGCTCTGGTTCGAGCTGCCGGCTCCCCCGCTGACGGGGGCAGGGCTCGGGCTGCCGGCCCCAAATGCCCAGCCCCGCTCTCCCTGGGGCTCGGGCTGCCCGCCCTGCGCACAGTGCTGGGGTTCAGGCTGCCGGTTCCCTGGCAGACAGGGGAGGGGCTCGGGCTGCCAGCCCTGCGCAGAGTGCTGGGGTTCGGGCTGCCGGCTCCCCTGCTGACGGGGGCAGGGCTTGGGCTGCCGGCCCCAACTGCCCGGCCCCGCTCTCCCTAGGGCTCAGGGTGTCTGCCCTGCAACCGGGTCCCACCTGCTGTCTCCAATGCCCGGGGTCCTCTGTCCGCCATTAGTGAAATTTTTCTGGCGAACTCCCTGTAACGTTCTGCGAACCCCCAGGGGTTCACGAACCCCATTTTGGGAACCACCGCTCTAAGCAATAATTCATGGGAGGAAAATGCAGTGCAATCGCCCAGCTCTAGCTACGTTCCTGAGAAACGGAGGAGATGAGGGAAGGCACCGGGAGCCTCTGCATCTCTTTGCAGCCTGATTCTTCTCTGCGTTAGGCCACTATTATTCCCACACCAGCCAGACTTGCTGCCATGTTTGGAAATCGTGGTATCTTCACTTGATATTTTCTGGGTTCCCCCAGACTCCTTAACTCATCATCTTCCCTGAGGGGGCGAGCCCAGCGTACCTGTGGGGGCCTGCATGGCAGAGCTGGGGATAGTAGCAGCATCCTGGGGCACAGTGCTGGTGTCTGGCTCTGGGGTGCTAGTTGTTGGAGAGGTGGGGGCTGGATTCAACAAAGTCCGAGGTTTCCTCTGCAGAAAGGGATTGGGAAGAGTTCTCCTTTTACACATGCTCACCGTCCTGCCCCGCCCACCACCCTCATCAGACCACGCCCCTGCCCTGCTCTACCCCAGCCCACATCAGACCACACTCTGCTCAAGCCCCCCACCTACATCAGACCCCACCCCCTGCCCTTCTGTACCCACCACCCTCGTCTGTCCCCGCCCCCATCCTGCTCAACCCCTCCGCCCACATCAGACCCTACCCCCCTCCTGCTCAACCCCCCCGCCCACCACCCTCATCAGACCCCGCCCCCACCCTGCTCTATCCCCCGCCCAGCACCCTCATCAGACTCCACCTCCCGCCCTGCACTGCTCTCATCAGACCACACACCCCCACCCACCGCCCTCATCAGACCACGCCCAACACCCTCTTCAGACCCCGCCCCCACCCAACACCCTCTTCAGACCCTACCCCGTTTGCCACGCTTCCTGACACTTTTAAATATGATCATCCCTGGGGGTGTGAGGCTGGAGTCTAGTTATTCCCTCCATTCCACACCCCTGCCCAGTGCATATGTTGCCAGCCCCTGCTGGGTTGAGGACCTGGAGTCTAGAGATGCTCCCAACCCCCACACTCCATGGGTGTGCTCCCATTACCCGGCAGTCCTAGGGCTGGACTTTGCCTCCTACACACACAAAAGCATAGGTGCTGCAACTAGGGGACGGAGGGTGCTGGGGGCACTTCCGCAACTCCTCACTTAAAAGTGGTTTCCATCATACCAAGGGTTTACGGTTTGGTTCGATGGCTCTCAGCTCCCTCACCATACAAATTGTTCCAGCGCCCCTGCACAAAAACACAGCTGCTCTCCACCCCAGAGGCACACACGCAGCACGCTCCATTCACATGTGATCACAGGCATGTACCCTGTCACCTACCTTACTGCCAGGCTTTGGTCCCCTCTTTTTGGGGAATTTCAGAGGCTCCACAGATTTGGAGGGGGTAGGGATGGGGTGATGGATCAAGGCCTTGGGCGTCCGGCCGCGCTTCTTGCCCGATTTGCGACGCTTTTGCTCAGGTTGGGGCCCCAAAGCAGTCTTCATGCTGCTGTGCATGCTGGGCTTCTCGGCACTTCCTTCAGAGACAGGAAACGGGCTCTTTGGAATCACAACTGCAATCAAACGAAAGATGATGATCATCATTTACACAAGGTTACGATGGCATAATTATTCGTGCACACAGCTGTGGATCAGAATACGAGTGTCTTCTATCTGTAAACGCCGCCGTCCCCAGGTAGCAGCAACTTTCGCTGTACACTAGAGAGCTCAGAGCTGAGCGTGCACATTCTTTTTCTGCATCTCATGTAAGAACCGAAATCTCCTGACTTCCAGTCCAGTGCTTTAGCCATAAGATAGTCCTTTCTCCTAAAATATGGGACATTCTGGCTTAAGTTAGGTGAACTGTTCAATTAGCATAAGAACATAAGAACTGACATATTGGGTCAAACCAATGGTCCATCTAGCTCAGTGTCCTGTCTTCCAACGGTTCCAATGCCAGGTTCCCCAGAGGAAATGAACAGAACAGGTAAACATCAAGTGATCTATCCCCTGTTGCCCATTCCCAACTTCTGGCAAACAGAGGCTAGGGACATCATCCCTGCCCATCCTGGCTAATAGCCATTGATGGACCTATCCTCCATGAATTTATCTAGTTCTTGTTTGAAACCTGTTATAGTCTTGGCCTTCACAACATCCTCTGGCAAAGAGTTCCACAAGTTGACTGTGCATTGTGTGAAGAAATACTTCCTTCTGTTTGTTTTAAACCTGCTGCCTATTCATTTCATTTGGTGACCCCTAGTTCTTGTGTTCTGAGAAAGAGTATATAACACTTCATTTATTTTCTTCACACTAGTCATGATTTTATAGACCTCTACCATATCCCCTCCCCCCCATCTCTTTTCCAAGATGAAAAGTCCCAGTCTTATTAGTCTCTCCTCATACAAAAGCTGTTCCATACCCCTAATCCTTTTTGTTGCCCTTTTCTGAACATTTTCCAATTCCAATGTATCTTTTTGAGATGGGGTGACCACATCTGCACGCACTGTTCAAGATGTGGGCGTACCATGGATTTATAGAGGCAATATGGTATTCTCTATCTTGTTATCTCTCTCTCTCCTAATGCTTCCTAACATTCTGTTCGCTTTTTTGACTGTTGCTGCACATTGAACGGATGTTTTCAGAGAACTATCCACAATGACTCCAAGATCTCTAATTTAATTTAGCTAATTTAGACCCCATCATTTTATATGTATAGTTGGGATTATGTTTTCCAGTGTGCATTACTTTGCATTTATCAATACCGAATTTCATCTGCCATTTTGTTGCCCGGTTACCGAGTTTTGGGAGATCCCTTTGTACCTCTTCGCACTCAGCTTTGGACTTAACTATCTTGAGTAGTTTTGTATCATCTGCAAATTTTGCCAACTTGCTGTTTACCCCTTTTTCCAGTTCTTTTATGAATATGTTTAACACTACTGGTCCCAGTACAGACCCCTGGCGGATATGGCTATTTACCTCTCTCCATTCTGAAAACGGAGCATTTATTCTTACTCCTTGTATCCTATCTTTAAACCAGTTACTGATCCAGGACAGGACCTTCCCTCTTATCTCATGACAGCTTACTTTGCTTAAGAGCCTTTGCTGAGGGACCTTGTCAATGGCTTTCTGAAAATCTAACTACACTATATCCCCCTTGTCCAAATGCTTGTTGACCCCCTCAAAGAATTGTAGTAGATTGGTGAGGCATGATTTCCCTTTACAAAAACCATGTTGACTCGTCCCCAACAAATCGTGGTCATCTATGTGTCTGACAATTTTGTTCTTTACTACAGTTTCAACCAATCTGCCCAGTGCTGAAGTTAGGCTTACCAGCCTGTAATTACTGGGATTGCCTTTGGAGCCTTTTTTAAAAATTGGCATCACATTAGCTATCCTCCCATCATCTGGTACAGAAACTGATTTAAATGATAGGTTCACATACTACAGTTAGTAGTTCTGCAATATCACATTTGAGTTCCTTCAGAACTCTTGGGTGTATATCATCTGGTGCTGGTGACTTATTACTGTTTAGTTTATCAATTTGTTCCAAAATCTCCTCTAATGACACCTCAATCTGGGACAGTTCCTCTGATTTGTCATCTAAAAGGAATGGCTCAGGTTTGGGAATCTCCCTCACATCCTCGGCCATGAAGACCGATGCAAAGAATTCATTTAGTTTCTCTGCAATAGCCTTAGCTTCCTTGAGTGCTCCTTTAGCATCTCAATCATCCAGTGGCCCCACTGGTTGTTTAGCAGGCTTCCTCCTTCTGATACATTTAAACATTTTTTTGCTGTTACTTTTTGAGTCTTTGGCTAGCTGTTCTTCAAATTCTATTTTGGCCTTCCTAATTATATTTTTACACTTCACTTGGCAGAGTTTATGCTCCTTTCTATTTTCTTCAATAGGATTTAACTTCCACTTTTTAAAGGATGCCTTTTTGCCTCTAACTGCTTCTTTTACTTTGTTGTTTAGCCATAGTTGCACTTTTTTGGTCCTCTTACTTGTGTTTTTTTAATTTGGGTATACATTTAAATTGAGCCTCTATTATGGCGTCTTTAAAAAGTTTCCATGCAGCTTGCAGGGATTTCACTTTTGGCGCTGGACCTTTTCATTTCTGCTTAACTAACTTCCTCATTTGTGTGTAGTCCCCCCTCTCTGAAATTAAAAGCTACCGCGGTGGCTGCTGTGGTGCCCCCCCCGGGATGTTAAATTTTATTATGTTATGGTCACTAATACCAAGCAGTTCAGTTATGTTCACCTCTTGGACCAGATTCTATGCTCCACTTCAGATTAAATCAAGAACTGCCTCTCCTCTGGTGGGTTCACGACTAGCTGCTCCAAGAAGCAGTCATTTAAGGTATCAAGTAACTTTCTCTCTGCATCCAGTCCTGAGGTAACATGTTCCCAGTCAATATGGAAATCGTTGAAATCCCCCATTATTAATTATTATTATTATTGAGTTTTTTTATTTTCATAGCCTCTCTGATCTCCCTGAGAATTTCACAGTCACTATCACCATCCTGGTCAGGTAGTCAGTAGTATATCCCTACTGCTATATTCTGAATATTCAAGCACGGAATTACCATCCATAGTGATTCTATGGTACCGTTTGGTTCACATAATATTTTTAAATCATTTACTTCATTGACACTGAACTCTCTGAGGAGCAAGGCTCTAGTCCTTCCTCTTCACACAAGTTACCTGGCTTGTCATCAAGTCCCGCCTTTCTTTACCACACGTAGTGGCCTGTCATGGAGAATGCACAGAGAACATTCCAAACAGGAGGGCCAGTCAGCACCCGCCTGACAGTCACAGAGACAGTGCTCCGTTCGAAAGCCCCTTCTAGCACTTGCAGGCAAAAAGTCAAATTTGCAGTGCCCACAACTTTCCAATGCACTGCAGCTGCGAGGTGCAGCCTCCACCCTTGATCCCTGCAGACTGGGGCTGCCATCCACAGCCCAAAGTGCTAGCTCCTGTCTGGACCGAATAAGATGGCATGCTCCACTCAAGGTACTGCCCAACCTAAATGAAGTGACATCCCAATTGCCTGCAGCTGGCACATGCAGTCCATTCGCATTTCCTTCTTAGGGCTCTCCAGGCTGCTAGGTCAGTCTGCCCCAGTACCAAAACACAGCCCTTTGGGATACTTGCCTACTATTAAAGAGGAAAGTCCCTTTTTCCTCTCAGCCATTTTCTCAAGTTTCCTTGTTTTTCTGCATCAGCCCCCTTATCCCCCCCTTAGTCACTCATCTGCTCATATTCTCATAGGGACAGGAGGTGAAGTGACCCAGCTCAGATGATTAACATTTTGCTCTAGAATTTAAACATCTGTGAAAAATAAAGAAATAATTTTGGGAGCCCAACCTGAGACACCAATGGATGTTTCAAATATTTCACATAGATTAGTAATTGCTTTTGCAATCGATCCAGATGTCTACCCTCATGGTCATGGAGAAAACCTTCAACATGTGAACTGACTGTAACTGATGCAGTGATGTCTGTCTACTTCAACAGTTGTAAACAACAGCTTCCAGAGGTGAACTGTTCATCTCCCAGACTAGAAGATTCCCTATGTGCGCGGGCACTGAAATGTCAACACCCCCCGAATTCCCGAGTCCCATCTCTTTAGTCTTTGCTCACAGGGGCAAACTCCAGACTTCTCACCCCTTAAGTGACAGCCTGATACTGATTTCAACCTCTAGAGGAGTGGGTGGGAAGGTGGCTGGTCCTTGTGCATCTGGTGAGGAGAGCCCTGTGAGAACCCAGACGAACATGCTAGTCAGCAAGGGGAAATGCAGTTATGGATCAGCTGAGCAGTAAGTGGATGATCACCCCATATCCTATCTCTGCCCATTAGAGGGTTACAAGTGTTTGACACAGGAATGGGGTGGCCTAGCCTGCACCTCCAAGAGCTGCCTCACAGGCTTTACCAGCCTGAAGCCCTCAGCACCCAGATCAGAGACGTTGCCAGCATTACCTAGGCACACAGGCTATTCTAGATGTAGGCTGGAGACTTCAGGTGCCCCAGCCACAAGAAAGCCTCCTTAAGGCTATGGGCTCAAACCTTCCTCCCACCGCAGCCTAAGGGAAACTGCTAAGGCATAAGTGAGGATGAGCAGCCCCCTCATTTACATCCAGGGAGAGAGACACCAGACCTTACTGGTGCAAAGGCAACAGCAACCAAGGAACCAGAGAAGAGCACCCTGGGTCAAGACTCAGTGATGGAATGGAGGCCAGATGGCTGTGGCTTTGTGAAGGTCCTCAGGCACTACAGCACCAGGAACCAATACCTAGACAACGGGCGGAGCTGGGAGGGGTGAGGTGCCATGTGGGAGCGGAGGAGCCTAGGAGAAGTGGTCTGTGGGACGCTTGTGTGCACTGCATTGAGTCCATGAGCTCCAGCTACCAGCCACAACAGCAAGGGGTTTACTTGGGAGGAGGGATGAATACGAACTAAGACTTTTAAGTGAAAAAGTCAGCAGTGTCCCCCCCCAGCTCCTAAACCAACCCCTCGCTCCCATTGGTCACTGCTACAGGACAGACAGCTGTCAGTCACAGAGCCCTGGCTACTTTCCACCAACTGTCAGAGGAGAGCAGTGGTGCCGTACGACTGTCTCTCTGGTGGGGGCTCAGGCTGGCAGGGTGAAGGGATTCCAGCCCCCACCTGGAAACAAGATGCTCTGCAGAGGTGAGGTTAGCTCAGTGTCCAGTGGACGCCGCAGGCAAGGCTCTGGGGTCCATCCCCATCTTGGCCATGACTCACCGGGCTCTTGGGCAACCGACTCACGCTCTCCTCTCCTGCAGCTTACACGAGAAAAGGAGACTTGCTGCACCTGGTGCCTGGGTCATGGGGAGTCTCCCCATTTACCCAGCCCCTGCTGGGATCGTTTACACCAGCGCCAAGTGGGCGTGAAACACTACGCTGCTGACAGAGAGTTTTAGACCCACGCTGTCCTCACTTGGCAGTGGGGACAACGACAACAACCCATCCCTGAGATTTAGGACGACTTTACTTTTAATTTCCTTGCTTTTATGTGCTTGGCTCTGTAAATGATCTGAAATTAGAGGATGTGGCCAAAAGAAATCTGATGAGGTTCAACAAGGACAAGTGCAGAGTCCTGCACTTAGGACAGAAGAATCCCATGCACTGCTACAGGCTGGGGACTGACTGGCTAAGCAGCAGTTCTGCAGAAAAGGACCTGGGGATTACAGTGGACGAGAAGCTGGATATGAGTCAGCAGTGTGTCTTTGTTGCCAAGAAGGCTAATGGCATATTGGGCCGCATTAGTAGGAGCACTGCCAACAGATCGAGGGACGTGATTATTCCCCTCTATTCGGCACTGGTGAGGCCAAACCTGGAGTGTTGCATTCAGTTTTGGGCCCCCCACTACAGAAAGGATGTGGACAAATTGGAGAGTCCTGTGGAGGGCAACGAAAATGATTAGGGGTCTGGGGCACATGACTTACGAGGAGACGCTGAGGGAACTGGGGTTATTTAGTTTGCAGAAGAGAAGAATGAAGGGGGATTTGATAGCAGCCTTCAACTACCTGAAGGGGGGTTCCAAAGAGGTTGGAGCTTGGCTATTCTCAGTGGGTCTCAAGTTGCAGTGGGGGAGGTCTAGGCTGGATATTAGGAAAAACTATTTCACTGGGAAGGTGGTGAAGCACTGGAATGGGTTCCCTAGGAGGTGGTGGAATCTCCATCCTTAGAGGTTTTTAAGGTCAGGCTTGACAAAGCTCTGGCTGGGATGATTTAGTTGGTGTTGGTCCTGCTTTGAGCAGGGGGTTGGACTAGATGACCTCCTGAGGTCTCTTCCAACCCTAATCTTCTATGACTCTATGATAAATGTTAGTACACTGTCACTCAGCAACCTAATTTGGCTTTAAAATAAGGCCTTTTGTAGTGGGAAGATATACAGAAAATGGGTGTGGGGTGACCAAGATTTATTTCTACATGTCTGAAATAGTACATTAGCAATGGAATCAATACTTGACCAGACAGAAAAGAAATACAATAGCACAAGTGCAATACAAACTGAATGTTTGAAATGGCTGGTTATTTTCCAGATGACTGTGGTGTCTGCTACAGGTGGTAGTACTGCAGTTCTGGTAAACCTGTGATCAATCCAGGCCTTACTGAGACCACAGACAGACTTGGGCTGCGCTGGGCCCATACAGTAATGTCCAAGTGAAATATGAATAGTTACTGGCCCATGGAACTGGAATAGCTGTTTCGGTGAGACGCTTTTGAAACAGACTGGTATAGCCATGGCCTCAGCAGCTTTCCTGGTAGAGGATCTTTTCCCTGGCTTTCTGACGCTATGTTAACCGGAACCTTAAGGCACATCGCCACATGCTGGAGTGACACGTAGTTCATCAGATCTGTGTAGTGGGAGAGGAAAGAGTTCCCTACATATTTTACAGGGTACCAGACTTAGCTATGCTGCAAAATGTCAGAATGGAAGGCAACTGCCACTTGCACGTGAGCGCTGATTATGCAACCACAGCCCTCATCCACATAGCTATACGATTCACGAATGATCAGAGTGACTGACACTTCGTTATCTAACTACGTTATTTAGATCACTCCACGTGTTCTTAAGCTCCATGAGCTGAACTTCCCTTGCTTATTGGCTCCCGGAAGAATGCTCAGTTTTCTTCACATGTAAGGAATCCTACAAGATAACTAACCATTTCCCTCTATTCAGACAATATGGAATTCCCAGAGTCTGATCTCACACAGCAAGAACCTGCTGCCATCTTTATTTTAAGCCAGGCCTCCCTCTATTCTGCAGCTGTGAAACTTACCATGGAATTAACTTTTAAAAAAAAATGTTTCAAGCCTCACTGTTGAAAAGAAAATCTTCCAAAAGTGCCCCAAGAGTAACTGATGCAGCAATGTCTGCCTGAAACGGCTCTGAAAGGCGTGAACTATCCCACTCGCTTTAAAGGAGCGTTAACTCAAAAAACTGAACTGGGACAGTTTAAATGCCAACATTAACTACTGCACTGCTGAATATTTTAGTTGGAACATCCAGCAAGTGTGCTTATCCCACCGCCATAACCACTTCCCTATGCCTTCCCAAGTACTAAAAGCTCATACCGTCCTCTACTCAACTGTTAAAACCTCCAGCTTCCCCTTAGACAATTTCTACAATGCACTCATATTGGCAGAACAAATATCTGTGGCACACTGAAAATGGGAAATTTAGGGCCCCAAGCTGAATAAATCAAATTTAGTAGCAAATTAACACCAGAATTACATTACTGAATGAATTAGTAATTTAGATATTAATTCCATAAAAATAGATCGGCTGCAGCATTTCCAGCCTGCTGAAGCAGCAAAGACCCTTGCCAAAAAACTTAAGCCATCAGCTTCTAAAGGAATAAACATCTTTTCCCAGCTGTGGAATCCATGATGTATATGCAGTTGGTGTGTAGCACTGGCAATATCTGAAGCTTCACCTTGCTGTTAAATTCAGCTAAACTTTGAGAGAGATTCTATTAAAGAGAAATCTCCTTGGCACTTTAACCAACACCAAAAAACAGCATTTGTCAATTATCAGCTTCCCACAGCCTTGTCCAAGCCTAAATCAAATAAAAACAAGAATCTTTGGGGTCAAGCTGTACAGTGGAGTAGAATCCGTACGGAGATGAAGGGTTTCCTGTCTGTCGTTCTCTTCCCTTGAGACACAGCAGTAGCCATTAAACAGTCAGCATTTACCAGCAGTTACCGTAACAGAAATCCCTGTTCTAAGCAAGGGAAATACTGATGCCACCATGTGATAATCGTTGGCAACTGATTTTCTAATAATGACCAGTGGCGTATGCCGACTGATCAAACAAACAGGTAAGGCACTAGTTCTGTCCAGAAGTCCACACAGTTCATCCATCTTTATTTAACATTCTTTCTACCTAAAATGGCTTTGAAATTACTCTTCTTAGAGGGAGAACATGGTTAGTGGTTCCTTCTTGCTGTAAGTGCCCATGACTGGCAGACCCTGGAGAGATTCAGCCCAGAAGAGAGATTAGAGAGATATTCAATGGAGATGGGCAAGTTTACCATGCACTTAAAGACAGATTGTTTCCAAAGAAAATCCTGTTAGGAATTTGCTGGATGAAAAGGCTCAAGCATGGAAATTGCAGAAGGATTAGCTTCCAGTATATGTCTAGTAAGGAGACAAGGCGTTGAGTGGCATCCTCAGATTCCTAGATTTTAAGGCAGCTGGAGAATTCTCCCTCAGTGGTATCTGTCGGGCCGGCTCTAGCACCCTCTGGAGTCGCACGGTTATGCGCTGGTATGAGGAGTGCCACTGGCCCTGTACCCTCTCAGTTCCTTTTTGCCAGTAATTCCAAGAGAGATGTAGGAGGGTGGATCATGGAACAGACATGAGCAACACATCTCAAAGAACAATTACGAAAGTTTAAGTAACTGTTTTTTCTTCTTCAAGTGCTTGCTCATGTCCATGCCACGCAAGGTGACTCACACGCAGTCCCCCCGGAGGGGGGCTCGGAGTTCATGGATATGCTGACTGAAACACTATTCTTCTGAAACTAGCGTCGGCTTGGGGCTATTGGGTGATGGCGTAGTGGGATGTGAAGGTATGCACCAATGACCAGGTTGCAACTCTGCAGATGTCCTGGACTGGGACCTGTGTGAGAAACGCTGCTGACGAAGCCTTGTGGAGTGAGTAGTTAAGGTAGCCAAAGGCAGGACATTCGCCTGCTCGTAGCAGGCCCGAATACCGGCAATGACGAGATCCTCTGGGCTCACACAGGAAGCCCTCTCATCCTTTCCGCTATTGCTACGAAGAGTTGTGTGGACTAGAGGAAGGGCTTAGTCCTCTCAATAAAAAAAAACGTGAGGGCATGCCTAACGTCCAATGAGTGAAGCTACCATTCCTCAGTTCTCATGAGATTTTGGGAAGAAGACTGGTAGAGAAATGGCTTGGCTGTTATGGAATTGACACACCACCTTTGATAGGAAGTCCAGATGGAGGAGCAGTTGGACCTGGTCCTTAAAGGACACAATGTAAGGTGGTTCTGACATAAGGTCCTTGATTTCGAAGACCCTTCTGGCCGAGGTGATCGCCACCAGGAAGGCGACCTTCTGTATGGCATGGACATGAGCAAGCACTTGAAGAAGAAAACACAGTTACTTAACCTTTCGTAACTGTTGTTCTTTGAGATGTATTGCTCATGTCTGTTCCATGACCCACCCTCCTACCTCTCTGTTGGAGTTACTTGCAAGAAGGAACTGAGAGGGTGCAAGGCCGGTGGCACTCCTCATACCGGCGCATAACCATGCAACTCCAGAAGGTGCTAGAGCCGGCCCGACAGATCCCACTGCGGGAAAATTCTCCAGCAACACACCTAACATGGAACGGACGTGAGCAACACATCTCGAAGAACAGTTACGGAAGGTTAGTAGAGAGAAGTAGCAGGAGGCACGATGCTAATGGTTTGAAGGGGGGACCCGTGAGTCTTGAAAGAACCAGGTTTAAGTCCCATGGGGGCGGGGGCGGTCAGCTTGCAGACCTGAGGACAGAGCCTCTCCAGCACTTGAGAAACCACACTGTCATCTTGTAACAGAACATTGACCTGCTGTTCACCAGTGGGTGGAAGGCTGAGATGGCTGCTAAATGCACCTTGATAGATGCAAGGGCCAGGCCCTGCTGCTTTAACTGGAGCAAATAGTCCAAGACAGACTGCAGGAAAGATCGAGATGGGGAGAGAGAGCACGCTCAGAAGCCCAAATTGAGATGCACTTCCACTTGTCCGAGTAGATAGCCCTGGTGGAAGGCTTTCTACTATCTAGCAAGATCTGCTGGACCTGTTCCGAGCAAGCCTGTTCTTCAAGGTTCAGCCATGCAGCATCCATGCAGTTAGGTGCAGGGAGGTGAGGTTAGGGTGAAGAAACCTGCCGTGGTCTGGTGAAATTAGATCCGGATGGCCTGTGAGTGAAAGGGGAGTTGCTACCAACAGATCCAGAAGCATGCTAAACTTGTGTTGATGTGGCCATGCAGGGGCTATCAGAATAACTCTTGCCTTGTCCCGTTTGATTTTTAGGAGGACCTTGTGAACCAAGGAGATCGGGGCAAAGGTGTGAAATAGGATATCTGTCCACTGGAGCAGGACAGCGTCTGAGAGGGAGCCCAGGCTGAGCCTGCATAGTGAACAAAACTGACAGCACTTCCTATTCTGTCTGGTAGTGAAAAGGTCCACTTGGGGAGCCCCCACCTTTGGAAGATGAACCTGTGACCTCTGGGTAAAAGGACCAGTCATGGCGAGAGGAAAAGGATCTCCTGAGGTGAACCGCCAGTACAGTCCAGGCTCCTGGGAGATTTGACGCCTCAAGATGAATGGAGTGCTTCACACAGAAGTCCCACAGACAGCTGGCAACCTTACACAAGGCTAAAGATCGAGCCTCCCCCTGCTTGTTGATGTAAAACATGGCCGCAGTATTGTCTGTCAGTACCTGCACCACCTTGCCTGAGATCTCGGGGAGGAACACTTGGCATGCTAAGCATACCACCCTGAGCTCCCTGATGTTTATGTGCAGGAAGAGTTCTTCTTGGCACCAGAGGCCCTGAAGTTGTTGAGGTGGGATCCCCACCCTAGGTCTTACATGTCCAAGACTAAGGCTATCAACTGCTGAGGGGTCCCCCACCATAACCAATCTCCGGTCTTTCCACCCGTCCAGGGATGCAAGGACCAGAGGAGGGACCATGAGCACTGAGTCCAAGTGGTGTCTTCTCAAGGAGTAAACTTGCACTAGCCACATCTGGAAGGGTTTGAGTAGTAGCTTTGAGTGCTGGACCACATAAGTACAAGTATATGATGCCCCAGTAGCCTGAGGCAAATCCGAGCTGTCATGATTGGATAGACCTTGATATTGGATATCAGGTTCAACATGGTCTGGAATCGGGCTTCAGGCAGGAAGGCCCTGGCTTGGGTTGAGTCAAATACTGTCCCAATAAATTCTATTCTCTGAACCAGGACAAGATTTGACATCTGCTAGTTTACCAGCAAACCCAGTGCTCAGATGGTGGCTCTGCCCATGCTGATGCTGTTCTGTACTCGAACCTGCGACCGACCTTTGATCATCCAGTTGTCAAGTTACTGGTAGAGCTGGACACCTCACCACCTGAGGAAGGCTGCTACTACTGCCATATACTTGGGGGGCTGCCGACAGGCCAAAGGGAAGAGTGGTGAATTAGTAGCCAGTGAATGGTGCCAGGGAAGTGCTTTGCACCAATGCCAAAGTGCTTGGTTCCGAATCGGAGAGGCTCAGCTCTTAGGTTGGTTTGAGGATAGCCTTCTGCCTAATGTCTATGTCTTTTTTACTGCAGGGGTCTGATGTCCTGACAGATCTGGCACTTGTCCTTCATGTGAGTCTCCCTCAAGCACTTCAAGCATCTGGAGTGCGGGTCACTCACGGGCATAGGTTTTCCACAGAAGGTGCAAGACTTGAAGCCCAGGGATCAGGGCATGCCCGGCTCCTGGGGTGAAGGAGTCCCTCGACGACAGGAACTATCTATTTACAAAAAGAGACAGTGTCCTGTGGCACCTTACAGACTAACTGTTAGTCTATACGGTGCCCCCGGACTCTTTGTCGCTTTTTACAGATCCAGACTAACACGGCTCCCCCTGACACTATCTATTTACACTAAATATGATAACTAAGAAACAAGAGAGTCTCCAAAAACCATTGGGAAGAAAGCCTTGCCAGAGTAAGAGGGGCCAACCCTCACGGGCGGTAAGAAGGAACTGAGAGGGTGTGTGGCCAGCGGCGCCCTTATACCAGCCGATAACTGCACGTCTCCAGAGGGGGTTGAGCCGGCCCAAAGGATATCACTGAGGGAAAAAACTCCGGCAACTGTGCACATGGAGCGCACACACCTAGCATGGAATGGACATGACCAAGAACTTCACCCAGTAATTCCTGCATCAAGCTCAATTTCTGGTTGAGCTAAGGAGCATCCAATCTGGATTTGGTTATAGTTTTGTTTGCTGGAAATCATGAGGTGCTTTGCTACACACTCCCCTCTTAGAGCTCACTAACTGGCAACTGTGCATCAGCACTGCCAATGATACAAAAGTTAGGGTCCCGTTGCACGTCCCATCCTGCTTACTGCCTTCTACTCTCCACTCGTGCCTAACTCTGCCCAAGCCTGACACGGCCCTGTTCAAGCCAGACCTGAGCATCCAAGGCATAAGTGTGGCTAGAAATTCAAAGCGTGTGCTGAACTGTCTCAGATTCACCAAATATGCAAAATGTTCCACCCAGTTACATGGGGATTATGAATATCTAGGGGAAGAGCATCCCATTTCTTAAAGGCCTAGAATTTTACAAGGTAGGACTAACTGCTTCCTTATTTAAATGAATGTTTGCATGTGTTTGGGCGAGTTCCACATGCCTTGGATGTTACTGACAAAGCTGCTAGTTTAAGTTGTGGCTGCTTAGCTGGCATTTTTTATGTTTTTCTATATATAATTTGTCATTAACCCTCGCAACACCCTTTTGGAGCAGGTGAGGATCATCTCCATTTCCAAAGAGTGGGAAGTGGAGCCAGAGGGGTTTAGGGTTTCACTCCTAAAGGTCACAGCTGGGATTAGAACCCAGCCCTTCCAAATTCGCAGACCTGTGCTTATACCACACCTCCGGGCTCTCTCCTGTACTCACAGCACTGGACTCAGCAGGGCCTGTTCCCACAGCCATGTGCGCGCCACTCTGACGACTGGGCTCCCCTGGAGGAGAGCTAAACCAGCTTGGCTCCCTCATTCTTCAATCAGAAGCCTTTCCATGAGACCAGTAAGAGGTCTCCACTTGGGCCTGTGCTAGTTGGGTTTTCTGGAACATGGACACACCAATAGCTCTTATCAAGCGCTTTTCATAAGTAGATCCCAAAGCACTTTACAAATGAGGTCAGTATCATTATCCATGCTTCACAGATAAGAGAACTGGGGCGAGTCCTTCTCTGTGCCTGTCACTCAGCAGGCCAGTGGCAGAGCTAGGTTTTATTCCAGGATCTCCAGAGTTCCAGTCCAGTGCTCTATCCACCAGGCTACTGTCTCTATCATATCCATTGGGAAGGACTATCTACACTATTTGACTTCTCATAAACCAAAAATCTACTGGACAGCAATGACATTAGGACATTCAGTATGGATCTGGATTTGAACAGATAACCTGCAAGTGAAAGACCCTGCATATCATTTCCAACACCCTGAGCTATTCAAGCTCCTTGGCAAAAAGCTTCAGAACGAGACAATGCACGCAACAAAAATGATTAGGGGGCTGGAGCACATGACTTATGAGGAGAGGCTGAGGGAACTGGGATTGTTTAGTCTGCAGAAGAGAAGAGTGAGAGGGGATTTGATAGCAGCCTTCCACTACCTGAAGGGGGGGGTTCCAAAGAGGATGGAGCTCGGCTGTTCTTAGAGGTGGCAGATGACAGAACGAGGAGCAATGGTCTCAAGTTGCAGTGGGGGAGATCTAGGTTGGATATTAGGAAAAGCTATCTCACTAGGAGGGTGGTGAAGCCCTGGAATGGGTTACCCAGGGAGGTGGTGGAATCTCCATCTTGAGAGGTTTTTAAGGCGTGGCTTGACAAAGCCCTGGCTGGGATGATTTAGTTGGGACTGGTCCTGCTTTGAGCAGGGGGTTGGACTAGATGACCTCCTGAGGTCTCTTCCAACCCTAATCTTCTATTATTCTATTCTACAAATTGCAGAATTGTTTACAGGTCTCAATCCTTCTGCTGAAAAAGGACAGGGTCTGGAGCCACTTTGTCAGCTCTGGCTAAAACAAAGACAAGGTGGGGGAGATAACTGGACCAACTTCTTCTGGTGAGAGAGACAAGCTTTCAAGCTCTTCTTCAGGCTAAAACAGGACACGCAACAAATTCGATGCTTGAAATGTTTGCTCCGAAGACTTCTCAGCCTGGCTGAAGCTCCTGCAGTGAGTCCAAGATATAAAAGGGGTTGAGTAGAGAGCTCTCACATAGCCAAGGAAGACTATACCTCCACCGAGAGATCCGTAGGAATACAGCTATTGTGACTACTCTTGTCTAATACTATGTAATCATTAAACAGGTTCTTTATACATCACGACAGCCTTGATGGAATCTGGATGATGAGGGTGACTAAGGTTGGAGCACCACTGCCTTACAGACATGTCACTGCATCACACACCACTAACAAGTGCCCAGCCTGACAACATGAACACCACATCTAAGATCTTCATCAGGGACACATGCTGAAGTCTCAAGCGAGCAGGCTGCCTGCTAGTGTGGCTCAGCGGCATGAGAGGCCCAGCACAGATGACTGTTTCCACCGGCAAGTATCACTGTGGGCACAGGAAGATACCCTTGGCTGTATTCACCAAAGGGTAGGAGGTTCCCATTGATAAAGCCCTTCTCCTACTCACCCTGCTCACAAAAAATGTTCTCAAACTAATGCTGTGTGCAGACTTTCACATCGTAGAGACTTTGAAAATCCCCCTGGGGCATGAAGGGAGAGAAACCACCTTAATGAAGTCCAAATTCCTTGGGTGGGGGAGAAATTTCAGAACTAAATGGATGAGGAAAATTGAAGTTGGCTGCAGCCTCCAGGTACTAAGGCCAGGTTAGCTCCTATTTCCAGTGTCACCCAATTCTAACCCATTCCTGCATCTCTGCTTTCTCCAGGACAAGTTCCCTCTCATTTTATGAGGCTTTTGTTAGTCCGCCCACTTGGAGAATCCCAGCAGCCACATGGCCACTACTCTACAGAGGACCGACTGTCATGCTCTCCTCCACTGGGCCCCTTTGATGCAGCCTGTCAGGGAGAGCTTGCCTGGGCTCCACAGCCATTCAAACCGCCACCAGCAGCAGCCCAGGGTACACAGTTATGAGAAGGATCAAGGTACGCGTCTAGCAAATGAGTTCACCTTGCAGCAGGGGCCAAGCTCATTAGGATCAAAGGGCTCTAGTCTGTAGTGTGCTTCGGCAGGTCTTTATCTCCATGCCTATCCAGTGGGCCACCAAGCCACTAAGTGAGCACCTCACCTCAGAACTTCGCATAATTCTTCTGAAGTTGGCTTTTAGACCACAATCCCATATCCCTGGTCCCTCACTGCCTCTGGAGTCTAGGTCTCTATGGATGTTGATGTTCCACCTTTGGATTTTTGCTTTCTTTGTGCCCCTTACCTCCTCACCCTGAACTCTGCATCGACCAAACCCCTTTCCTCAAGGAGCAGCTCAAAGGGAGCTGAGGGTGACAAACTGTCACTCCCTTGGCATTTCAGAGCAGAGAAGGGATTAGTGCTAAGTACCGTGATCCTGTGCTCCAGATGGTTTCAGAGTCTGGCTGGTTAGTTTCCAGCAATAAACCCAAAGTCAGCAGCATTTAGAATACGTACATTGCAAACACTGTAGATCAACGGAGAGACTTCTTAGCAGAACATTCCTGCTGCTCTTGCTGTTGGCACACAGGTTCTATCTGTGCGGTCCTAACCTTGTAGAGTTCAGGGCCATAAATCCAAGCAGTAACCAGCCAGCTCAGTACAGAAAGGCATGACAGCCCTGTCATCCTCCTCTAGTCAGCTCCCCAGGCCTGGAGTGCTGCCCGCTACCTCGCCTCCTGAGCCCTGAATCACATTCATTTTCAGTTGCAAACCCTACAGTCACAAGTTATTTTTTCTTCTCTCTCTATCAAGCACTGAAGCACAAGACCTTATTTAAATAGCAAATGTTCATCTGTCTCCGCTCAGACACCCAGCCCCCCAGCCCCCCACCTCCTACTCCCCCTAACCTCAAAAGGAGGAAAAGAAACTGAGCACACTAGAGAGGAACATAAAGAAAAATCACAAAGTATCTGTTACCTTTGCCTCTGGGAGGAAATTCTAGTTATTTGAGTCTGATCATCATCTCTGTCCGTGTGAAGCCACGAAGCAATTAACAAATAAATTGCATGACAGCAGCAGCAAAAGGTGAAGGGGGTAGGGAGCCTTGTAAACTTTCTACGAGGGGTTCAGCGTTTCCTGGCTTTCTGCTCCCTCTTGAAGCTTTTGCCTCCCAACTAAACACACAATGGCTGGCCAGACCAATGCCAACCAGGGCTGTGCAGCGCACACCAACTGGAATTACAGGCAAACTGTATAAAGCATTCAACAGATGGCAAGTCTGGGAGTGTATGCAAGCACCACTTAAAATATCCCCATGGTAACTATTTAAAACTATTAACTTTTGCTTGTTTTGTAAGCAGAGCGAGACCGTCTCAAATTCAGCCAGCCTGACAGAGGGAGCAGCGCACTGACAGCTAACAGCAGACAGGAACAAAGGGAGTCAGGCAAGCGCCTGCTGTTTATCTGATTGGAGTACCAGGATCTCTGCTGCACCCACTGTAACTTTCCTTGGCCTTGGCACAGTAACCAAGAGGATGTGTTCTTTATTAGCTCTCTCCAGCCTGGCTGGGCTCAGAGCTTCTCTGCCAGCTGGGTTTGTGCCAAGGCAGAAACTCCACTCCTCAAATTTCCAGCTCACTCGATAAGGCACAGAACTGCCTCCAGCTCAGAGCCTGCCCCAACAAAGTTAACGCTTTCACTGCCACCTCATCAGCCACCCTGCTGCTGTGCGTGAGGGAATACCACAGTTCAGGCCCTTCCTTTCTTGTGCTGTCCCCCTGGAGCATGTTAGTTCAGCAGTTCTCCATTCCATGCACCATTACGGGGGAAAGAAAAAGAAAAAGAGCTTCCAAGGATCGTCTCCCACCGATGTCATTCTGCTGACCACCAGGAAGGACTGTGCAAGCCACTGAGTTTCCACCAAGCATCTGAGAACTGCTGTGGAATCTAAACTCTTCTTTCCAAGTCTCCCTTGTTGGTGCCTGCACATCTTCTCTTGGAGACGGCGCCACGCCCATTAGGGCCATTTACCGTATAGCCAATTTAATCTCCTAATTAATCCTAGAGTAACCAAATGAAACACTAACTGCACATGCCCTGAGGAATACAACATCTTAAAACACTGAAAACATTTTTTACAAAAGTGACGCGTGACCTTTCAACTTCCTCACTTCACTTCCAGATTCTCCCCAAAGACCCCGATTATATTTCAGCTGACAGGCTGGCACAGTGACCCTTCCCATTCCTCCTATATCTCAGTGCTTTGCTCAACCTTGATGGCCTCAATGCAGCTTAGGAAGTATGGTGTCATCTCACTTGTGCGCTATGACACTAACTACGACTAGAATTGGTGAAACATCCAGGCCCTGCAGTGAGGAACTCACTTCTTCCCTGCCTACCAGATCACCTTCAGATTCCTTCTCTGTATAGGAAAGGAAAGTACAAGCTCTTTCAGGAAATTTGGGTCTTTAGTGATGTACATACAATGTGTTTCCCACTCTGCTATAAAGCTCTGTAACAACAAAGGGAAAAAGGGAAAGACCTCATCAGTCTTGAGTGCTGACCTTCCTGCAAGAATGGGAATGCCTAGCAACCTCTTCTGATCAGTGTTATGTTTACGATTGTTCCCCCAGCACCTCTGCCTCATTCACTGAACACTGAGGTCCTATTGCTCTTAAACCGGTCAGAAACATTTTGAAAGGGTTAGGCATCCTTAATATACAAGTCACCACCACTTCCCCTACAAAGTAAGTGCTGGGCCTGGTATTGGCTTAGCCTGAATTACTGTGACACTGATCAAAACTTGCCCAAAAATTAAGCACTTGGTTTAAGCACAGGAAGTCCATCCCCATGTTAGCTGCATGGTACCCAAAGATGATTCCAGAGATGGTGTGTGTATCTACACTGCGTCTTTACAGATAATGTAGATCTGTATACATCGAAAGATACAGAAACTGTAACTGCACAGAAGAGTCAGCTGAGAAAACTCATTCAGAGGCATCACTTTACAATGAACTGTCTGCTGTGACCCACTGCGGTGGATAATCCATAGGCTGGTCCTATGGAGAAACCAAGAACAAAATACAAGTGGCTAGGGTGAGGATATAGAATGCAGCACACTATGAAGCACATGAGACCCAGTGTGTGGAGACATCTCTCTAAACTATCTGTATGAGCAGTGTCCATCAACCCCATCTGCACATCCACCCAGAGAGCACTGAACAAAGGGGTGTACACAGGGGCTTCCCAGGATGTTTCCCCCACCCCCATTACAGATGCATAACAAGTATTGCCCATTGGTTTCTGCACCACTGGCTTGGATGGGGAAGAGGGGAAAATTGGTGACTGTCCCTGAAGACAGCAGCATTCCCTGTGGGCCATCCCATCTGCCCTAACTGCAGCTATATTGAGCACCACAAGTGTTAAACTGGACAGTCAGTGAAAACGAGCATCACAATGGATATGAAAGAGAAATTTCATCCCCACCCCCTCCTAAATAACCCAGTGTGATGAGTGCACACACAGAGCAGGCAAATTTAGAGAGAGCAGATCAGAAAGATTATCTCACTACCAACCTCCCCTGGCAGCTCAAGGGAGGGGCACAGGGAAACAAATCTACATGTGTCAATCCACCTACAGCCACACTTCACCCGGGGGGTATAAAAGACATCTCTAGGCTGCACTATGTTCATGTGAGAAGCTTCAGTGACGCAGAGATAAAGAAACAGAAATCTGCAGGCATCTGGCTGTGCTGCACCGCAGAGCACTCCCTGGTGAGTCATCGCACAGAGCACCTACCAAAGGCAATGCAATTCCAAACAGGGAGAGCAGAGATTTTTTCCTTCCCTTTGTTTGATCTCTTTCCCCTCTTCACACACGTGCCTTCCCGTTCAGCATGGTTGGCCAGTCCCCGGGGACTAGAGGAACTCTGCCTAAACAAACATTGCTGAAGATGGGCCGTTGGGACATGCTGTGGTCAATCAGATGTGCCATATGACCAGGAAAAGCCTCTCCTCCGCCTCCATTGGCAGCCATCGGAACAGACAGGTTACACTAGAAATAAGTTACTAGCATTAAAAAAAACCAAACATGCCTGAGCTCTTTGAAGCTCTGCTTTTCTTCAGCATGAGCCCACTTCACTAGGCCTCTGTATTCTGCTCTACGAAGCCACCTGTTTAATCAGTTAACCCAGGGGCCGGCGACCTTTCAGAAGTGGGGTGCCGAGTCTTCATTTATTCACTCTAATGTAAGGTTTCATGTGCCGGTCATACATTTTAACGTTTTTAGAAGGTCTCTTTCTATAAGTCTATAATATAGAACTAAACTATTGTTGTATGTAAAGTAAATAAGGTTTTTAAAGTGTTTAAGAAGCTTCATTTAAAATTAAATTAAAATGCAGAGCCCGCCGGCCCAGAGGCCAGGACCCGGGCAGTGTGAGTGCCACTGAAAATCAGCTCGCGTGCCATAGGTTACCTACCGCTGATCTAAATGGATGGTCCATATAGATTTCGCCCTTTCTGGCTCCCATCTCTCCCTGCAATATTGATCCTCACAAACACCCCAGATACTTTTCAAGTTCAGAAGACGGTAGCATGTGCATTTAAGAGGAAAAGCAGCGACTGTACCAGCAACGGGGGGAGGGGGAGGGGGACACTGCTACCACATAAGAACATAACGTAAGAACGGCCGTACCGGGTCAGACCAAAGGTCCATCTAGCCCAGTATCCTGTCTACCAACCGTGGCCAATGCCAGGTGCCCCAGAGGGAGTGAACCTAACAGGCAACGATCAAGTGATCTCTCTCCCGCCATCCATCTCCATCTTCTGACAGACAGAGGCTAGGGACACCATTCCTTACCCATCCTGGCTAATAGCCATTAATGGACTTAACCACCATGAATTTATCCAGTTCTCTTTTAAACGGTGTTATAGTCCTAGCCTTCACAACCTCCTCAGGCAAGGAGTTCCACAGGTTGACTGTGTGCTGCGTGAAGAAGAACTTCCTTGTATTTGTTTTAAACCTGCTGCCTATTAATTTCATTTGGTGACCCCTAGTTCTTGTATTATGGGAATAAGTAAATAACTTTTCCTTATCCACTTTCTCCACATAACTCATGATTTTATAGACCTCTATCATATCCCCCCTTAGTCTCTTCTTTTCCAAGCTGAAGAGTCCGAGCCTCTTTAATCTCTCCTCATATGGGACCCATTCCAAACCCCTAATTGTTTTAGTTGCCCTTTTCTGAACCTTTTCTAGTGCCAGTATATCTTTTTTGAGATGAGACCACATTTGTATGCAGTATTCAAGATGTGGGCGTACCATCGATTTATATAAGGGCAATAAGATATTCTCCGTCTTATTCTCTATCCCCTCTTTAATGATTCCTAACATCCTGTTTGCTTTTTTGACCGCCTCTGCACACTGCGTGGACGTCTTCAGAGAACTATCCACAGTGACTCCAAGATCTTTTTCCTGACTTGTTGTAGCTAAATTAGCCCCCATCATATTGTATGTATAGTTGAGGTTATTTTTTCCAATGTGCATTACTTTACATCCACATTAAATCAAGGAGCGTTAGGAGGTTCTTTCAAAGGAACCTGGGCACCGAATACTCTCATTGGCACCGTGCCCAGGGGAGTTTCAGCTTCTCCCTTTCCGTGATGCCAGTGGCCCAGAGAAGCAGCTTAGCGGCAACTCCTGACATGAAACGGACACAGCAGGGGCTGGAGCTCTCCCTTGAGACCCGGGTCCCTGCTGCCCAAAAAGCTCATATGGCTGCTTCTAGGGACCACTGCACTCCCCACTGCCTTCCCCTTTGAGATGCAGATCCCCTGCGATGCAAGACCTAGGCAGATCACTCCACAGTTCGCGCATTTTAAACCTGAACTCTCCGGGGGGCTGAAAGCTGCCCCGACGGGGGGCCACTCTTGCCCGAGCTCAAGTGCCGCGGTGTTAGATGCACAGACACAGCAAGAGCCTCCCTGTCTCCATCTGCTCTTTCCAGAGGATGCAAAACCCATCCAACCCCACCGCTGCCCGGCTGTCTCAGGGGCGCTGGGGGCATGGCCCCCTCCTGGGCTGATGCAGTGCCAGAGAAGGGGAGAGGAGAGTAGGAGCATGAGGCGGCAGCGGGGCTATGTAAAGAGGGGGGCCAGTTGCGACTCGCGGCGCCTTGCACCAGTCCAGGGGCCAGGAGAGAGTCGCACAAGCCGCTCATGCAGCATCTGGGAGCCCTAATGCAGCTGCTTCCCAGAGCCCCGTTCCCACAGTGCTCCCCAAGCCCCGTGGGCAGGGGCTTCAGAACTCACATCCAGGATCACCGAGGTGCCTTTCCGCTGCCCGACGAGGAACAATCCCTGGCCAGTGGCTGCCTGCCCTTCCTGGAGGAACTCCCTGTCGGAGAGCAGCAGGCTGAGTGGGGCCGGCAGCCAGGACCCCAGACCGGCAGCGGGCTGAGCCGCTCAGCCCGCTGCCGGCCTGGGGTCCCGGCCACCGGCCCCGCTCAGCCCGCTGCCGGCCTGGGGTCCTGGCCACTGGCCCCGCTCAGCCCGCTGCCGGCCTGGGGTCCCGGCCACTGGCCCCGCTCAGCCCGCTGCCGGCCTGGGGTCCCGGCCACTGGCCCCGCTCAGCCCGCTGCCGGCCTGGGGTCCTGGCCACTGGCCCCGCTCAGCCCGCTGCCGGCCTGGGGTCCCGGCCACTGGCCCCGCTCAGCCTGCTGCTGGCCTGGGGTTTCTTTCACCCAGGCCGGCAGCGGGCTGAGAGGGGCCAGCAGACGGGACCTCGGCTGACAGCAGCGTGCCATTAAAAATCAGCTTGTGTGCCATAGGTTGCTGACCCTTGAGTTAACCCTTTGTGTGACTTCCATGCATTCTTAGATTGCAAGGCCAGAAGGGACCACTGTGATCATCTATTCTGACCTGGATAGCACAGACCAAAGACCTGCCCCACAATAATCCCTAGAGCAAAGCTTTTAGAAAAACATCCCAGTCTTGA
Source organism: Trachemys scripta elegans (assembly GCF_013100865.1). Lineage (NCBI taxonomy): Eukaryota > Metazoa > Chordata > Testudines > Emydidae > Trachemys > Trachemys scripta. Next base: position 17,424,783 of record NC_048317.1, on the reverse strand, counting down.
TTCAAAAATCGTCAGTGATGGAGAATCCACCACCACCACCCCTGGTAAGTTGTTCCAACAGTTAATTACCCTCACTGTCAAAAATGTACACCTTATTTCCAGTTTGAATTTACCTAGCTTCAGTTTCTATCTATTGGATCATATTACACCTTTCTCTGCTATTAAACATTTATTCCCCATCTGATAAGTAAGCTGGAGATATGTGGGCTCGGTGGAACTACCATTAAGTGTCTACATAATTGGTTAAACAACTTCAAACAAAGAGCAACAGAGGGACCTGTGGCACCTTTAAGACTAACAGAAGTATTGGAGCATAAGCTTTCGTGGGTGAATGCCCACTTCATCATATGCAAGGCAGTGGGCATTCACCCACAAAAGGTTATGCTCCAATACTTCTGTTAGTCTTAAAGGTACCACAGGACCCTCTGTTGCTTTTTACAGATTCAGACTAACACGGCTACCCCTCTGATACTTCAAACAAAGAGTAACTATTAATGGAATAAGCAACAGAGGGTCCTGTGGCACCTTTAAGACTAACAGAAGTATTGGGAGCATAAGCTTTCGTGGGTAAGAACCTCACTTCTTCAGATGGAAGACTGAATTAATGGAATGATGTCGGATTGGAGGGAGGTCTCAAGTGGGTTCCACATGGAACTGTTCTGGATCTGGTGTTATTTAACATCTTTATTAATGACCTGGATGTAGGAACAGAGAGCATACTAATCAAATTTGCAGATACACAAAGCTGGGAGGGTTGCAAACACTTTGGAGGACAGAGCTAAAATTCAGAGGGCTCTTGATAAATTGGAAAACTAGGCAATTGTCAACAAGATGAAATTCAACAAAGACAAATGAAAGGTACTATACACCTCTACCCCGATATAACGCGAATTCGGATATAACGCGGTAAAGCAGCACTCCGGGAGGGGGGCAGGGCTGCACACTCCGGTGGATTAAAGCCAGTTCGATATAACGCAGTTTCACCTATAATGCGGTAAGATTTTTGGCTCCCGAGGAGGGTGTTCTATCGGGGTAGAGGTGTACTTGGGGAAGAAAAATCAAATGCACAAGTACAGAATAGGGGAAACTGGCTTGGCAGCAGCACTGCTGAGAAGGATCTGGGAGTGGAGGTGGATCACAACCTCAACATGAGTCAGCAATATGATGCTATTGCAAAAAAAGCAAATGCAGTTTTGGGTTGCATTAACAGAGGCACAGCATGCAAGTCACGGGAGGTGATAGTACCACTCTACTCGGCGCTGATTAGGCCTCAGCTGGAGTATGGTGTCCAGTTTTGGTCACTGCTGTATAGACAGGATGTAGAGAAACTAGAAAGGAACCAGAAGTGAGCAACAAAGATGATTAAAGGGATGGAATGCAAGCTATATGAACAAATGCTGAAGGAAAGGACAGTTACCTGTTCCGTGACTGGCGTTCTTCGAGATGTGTTGCTCAGGTGTATTCCACAATAGGTGTGCATGCTCGCCACATGCACCGGTGCCGGAAGTTTTTCCCTTAGCAGTACCCGTAGTGGGGGAGCCCCGCTGCAACCCCTGGAATGGCGCCTGTATATTGCGCCATAAAGGGGCTGTGCGCTCCCCCGACCCTCAGTTCCTTCTTGCCAGACAACTCTGACAGAGGGGAAGGAGGGCGGGACATGGAATACACCCGAGCAACATATCTCGAAGAACGCCAGTTACGGAACAGGTAACTGTCCTTTCTTCTTAGAGTGATTGCTCATGTGTATTCCACTGTAGGTGACTCTAAGCTATACCTGATGGAGATGGGTAGGAGTTTTAAAGGTTACCCGGGTGGAGTACCGCCCTACCAAACCCGGCGTCATCCCGCGTTTGGGAGACGATCGCATAGTGCGATGAGAATTTATTTATTTTTAGCAGGCCTGCAGATGTCCCGAATAGGGACATGAGCCACACAGGCAGCTGACGAGGCCTGAGCTCTCGTTGAATGAACCTTTACTATAGGAGGCAGGGGAACCCCTGCCAGGTCGTAACATGTGCATATGCACGAGGTGATCCATCGGGAAATCCACTGGGTGGAAACTGGTCGCTCCTTCATGCGCTCGGCCGATGCAATAAACAGCTGGGGGGGATTTCCTAAGTGGCCTGGCTCTGTCCAGGTAAAAGGCCAGCGCTCTACGCACATTTAACATGTGCAGGCGCCGTTCCTCACTGGAGGAATGGGGCTTAGGACAGAGGACTGCGAGGAAAATGTCCTGATCTATGTGAAAAGCCGAGACTACCTTCAGCAGAAAAGTCGGGTGCGGGCGGAGCTGGAACTTATCCCTATGGAAGACTGTGTACGGGGGCTCGGAGGTCAGGGCCCTAAACTCCGAGACCCGGCGGGCTGAGGTGACAGCCACCAGGAACGTCACTTTCCACGATAAGTGGGACCAAGAACACGTGGCCAAGGGCTCGAAGGGGGGCCCTCTGAGGCGGGAGAGCACTAGGTTCAGGTCCCAGAGTGGGACCGGGGGTCTAGCGTAAGGGAAGGCCCAATCCAGCCCTTTTAGAAACTGGGACGTCATGTGGTGTGAAAACACCGAGTAGCCCTGCACCGGGGGATGGAAGGCCGAGATGGCCGCCAAGTGCACCCTGACCAAGGAGGGCGCCACCCTTGGGTCCTAAGGGACAGGAGGTAGTCAAGGATGAGTTGGAGGGATGCGGAGGAGGGGGAAGCCCCTTTCTCCCTCGCCCACCTGGAGAACCGATACCATTTTGCCAGGTAGGTTTGACATGTGGACAGCTTCCTGCTCTCTAGGAGGACCTGTCTAACACCCTCTGAACACCTGCCCTCCTCCTCATTTAACCCTGGAACAGCCACTCTGTCAAGTGGAGCGCGGCCAGGTTGGGAGGGAGGAGACGTCCTCCCTCCTGGGAGAGGAGGTCCGGACGAAGCGGCAGCCTATGAGGGGGGGCCACTAAAAGCTGCAGGAGGGTCCCGTACCAATGCTGATGGGCCCAATCCAGGACTATGAGGATAATCTGCGCCCCGTCCGCCTTCACCTTCTGTCGGATCTTGCCTATCAGGGGAAAAGGTGGGAAGGCGTAGAACAGGCGGTCTGACCATGGAATCAGGAACGCGTCCAATATCGCCCCTTCGCCCTCCCCCCCCAGAGCAGAATCGTGGGCACAGGCGATTCTGGGCAGTGGCGAACAGATCTACCTGGGGAGTGCTCCAGTGTAGGAAGAGGTGCCTAGCCACCTCCCTGTGTAGAGACCACTCGTGTTGTTGGGAGAAAAGCCTGCTTAGATGATCCGCGAGCGTATTGCGCTTGCCGGGCAGGTGAAAGGCCCCCAGGAGGATGTCGTGGGCTATACAGAACTCCCACAGGAGTTGGGCTTCCTGGCACAAGGCCAGTGAGCGTGTGCCCCCGTCTGTTGATATAGTACATCGCGGTCGTATTGTCTGTTAGGACTCTGACCACCTTTCCCCCTAGGTGTTGGCTGAAGGCTACGCACGCCAGGCGCACCGCTCTGAGCTCCCTAACGTTTATGTGTAGGGATAATTCCGAGGGTGACCATCTGCCCTGGGTTTTGAAGCCCCCCATGTGGGCTCCCCATCCCAGGTCTGAAGCATCCAACACCAGATTTAGTGAGGGAGGGGTCTCCCGGAAGGGGATACCCTGAAGCATGTTGCTCGGGAGGGACCACCATTGCAGGTTGGCCACTACATTGGGTGGCAACATGACGATCTTGTCCAGGCTGTCCCTGGACTGGGAGTACTGGGAGGCCAGCCAGAGTTGGAGGGGCCTCATCCGGAGCCTGGCATGTCGCACCACTGAGGTGCATGCTGCCTCCGGGGCACCCCAGGACGGAGGATGGTGCAGTGGGGGTGAAACGAACTGCAGCTTGTACCCCTCAGAGATGGTACTGAGGACCCACCGGTCCGACGTTATACGGGACCAACGCACTCTGAAGGCTGATAAACGGTTGCCAAAAACCAACTTTATTAACTGGGGGGGGGGGGTTCGGTTCCCTGGTAACAGGCCAAGTGGCCCCCCACAAATAATCAAAAACGCCTCTTGCCCTTCAAGGGTCCAGGGCATGGGGCCGAACGGGACTGCCGCTGTGACCTGCATCTCTGATCCCTAGGCCTCCTGGCCGGGAGGCTCATACCTGCCCCTTGCGGGGGGAGCCGAGGGCTGAGGTCTGGGTTTGTCCTTGGCTGGCGGGACATAAGACCGAGCGTCTGCAGGGCGCTGCGGGAGTCCTTCATCCCATGCAGATGAGTGTCCATCTGGTCTGCAAACAATGCCTTGCCGTCAAATGGCAGGTCTTGCATCAAGGACTAGGATTCCACTGACAGCCCGGACAGCGAAAGCCACGAGGCCCGTCGCATAGAGATAGCCGAGGCCATTGAATGAGCCGCCGTGTCAGCTGCATCCGAGGCGGCCTGGAGAGCTGCTTTCGCTGCCGCCGCACCTCTTCAACCAGAGCTCAAAACTCCTTCCTGTCCTGCTCTTGGAGGGAGGGCTCGAATTTTGGTAGGGATCCCCACAAGCTGAAGTCTTATCTGCTCAGGAGCGCTTGGTGGTTTGCCACCCTGAGCTGGAAATTGGCAGAGGAATAAACTTTTTTCCCCAAAAGTGTCCAGTCTCCTGGCATCCTTGTCCTTGGGGTTTGGCGCGGGTGGGCTGTGTCTTTCGCGGTGGTTGACCGCCACCAGTGAGTTCGGGGTAGGGTGAGTGTAGAAGTACTCATGCCCCTTCGTTGGCACGAAGTACTTCCGCTCTGCCTTCTTGGAAATGGGCAGCAGAGAGGACCGGTGTGATGAAGTGGGACTGTTCTTAATGTTTCCTCTGAATACTGTGTGGGTGCCTCAGTTTCCCCTATGCATTTCTTAAGTCTCTAGGTGGTGGGGAAAGGCCAGTGCGCATAAATCACTGACACTCTGTCTCCCTGGCAACAAATGGCCAGGGCCCCTTCGCCCCCTGCAAGGAAATAGCTAAAGGTGAACAAAGAGATCAGGTGACCTCCTGACTCAGGAAAGAGACAAAGCCGGGAGAAGGAGGGGTGGGAGGGGGTTTCAGAGTTGGAGCGACCTGGGGACTAGGAGTGAGGGCAGACGTGGGTGTCTGGCTCTCTGAACCCCATAATGGACCCGGCCGAGGGGTCCCGTTCGCCGCTGTACCTACAAGCTCTGTTTTAGACCATGTTCCTGTCATCTAATAAACCTGTTTTACTGGCTGGCTGAGAGTCACGTCTGACTGCAAAGTGGGGGGTGCAGAAGCCTTTGGCTTCCCCAGGACCCCGCCGGGGCGGACTCGCTGTGGGAAGTGCATGGAGGGGCATATGCTGAATGCTCCCAGGAGAGACCCAGGAGGTGATGCCGTGTGAGCTTCTTGCCCTGAAGACGGTCTGCTCCCGTCTTTGGTGAGAGGAGGCTCCCCAAAGTCCTGACTGGCTTTTTGGGGAGCAGTTCCAGAGCATCGCCCGGGGACTCCGCGACAACGGGGTTTGCCATAGACCAGTCGAGATGTTGGCCACCCCCTGGTGAAGCAGCAGTGCCACATGGCCCGGTGCCGAGGAGGAGAGGACGTTGAACAAATTGTCCAATGGCTCCTCCATCTCCTTCACCGGCAGCTGGAGGTTGGCAGCTACATGCCCGATGCGCCTTGAAATCCTCCTGAGAAGGAGGGAGCAGTGCCGCTATGGACTCGTCCAGTGCCGACGGGACGACCGGGACGGCCCTTAGGGCATCAGGCGGTGCCGGCAGGTCGCACTCCGCGTCCAGGTCTGGGTGCGGTGCCAGTGGTGCGGCACCCGAGGACTGCTCTCGGTGCCGAGGTGGGGACGACGAGGGCGCTTGGGATGCCCCAGCTACGGAGCGGGGCCTCGTCAGTGCGGGCGCCTGGGGCCATAGTGCCCACTGGCACCACTGTCCTTGCCATGGCGCCCCTTGCCACTGAGCCGCCTGGGGTCCTACCAGGGTTATCTGTTCCTGGGGAACGGTGCAGCCCGGGGAAGGACAGCTGGGAGCAGAGACAGAGGTGGCCGAGGAGCGCACAGTGCCGTAGGAACGGCTCGACTGGTGCCGTCCACATCAAATCCTGCCCCAGGACTTAGATCTCGACGACAATGAGAAGTAGACGTCGGAGGTAGTATCCCTGGAGTCCCGTCGGTGACTGCGGCTATGACGCCGCGGTGCTGGTGACTGCCGGGATGCACTCCGAGCGTGGCGCGCGTCGCAATATGATCGGCGGTGCCACTGGCGTCGAGACCTGCTATCGCTGTGGCTGGACAAGGAGCGTTGACGCTTCCAGTCCCAGCGCCAGCGGCCCCTTTGGGTTGAGAAAGACTCCGGCGACTCGCTCCCAGGCAAGCCCGGCAACAGAGTGGAGGTCTGTCGCGGGCTACGGGAAGGCCCGGCGGATCGAGCAGAGACGTCGACCGCTGACCTGGCCGGTGAGGGCTGGTGAGCGCCCAACGGTGGCTTCCCTCGGGACCAGGGCCCCAGCTCAGGCGGCCCGCTCGGTACCGGCATGACGAGGATGTAGTGCGCTGCCTCCGGCGTCGACGGAACCCTTATCGTCGGGGAGGCACGCGCAGACGGGGCCAGAAAACTTCGCTCCGCACAAGTCGGAGGTCTGGGTCTCAAGGGGGATCGTGGGCTGGCCAACTCGGGTCCAGCCTGACCCCTGTCCTTGTCTCAGTGCCGCTGGATCTTGCCTTGCTTCTTGGCAGGGGAGCAGTGCCGACTGGTGGATGGGGCTTCGCTCTGCACCGAGGACGCGGTGCCCAGCACCGGGTTGGGTCAGCGCGCCGGTGCCGGGGCCAATGCCGACTCCATAAGCAGGGCCCGGAGTCGGATCTCGCGTTCGCGTTTAGTCCGGGGCGTGAAGGACTTACAGATTTTACAGCGCTCACTTTTGTGAGCCTCGCCCAGACAGCGAAGACACTCGGAGTGTGGATCGCTTCTGGGCACGGAATTGCGACAGGAGTCGCACGACTTGAAAACCTGGGGCTCGGGGCATGCCCCGGGCCAGGCTACTAACTGCAGAACTAGTAACAGTCGAGGATCATACTACCAAGGATAGAAGCTACAGCAATGCTGGAGCACAAGTTCCGACTACCTTCACTGGCGGCAAGAAAGAACTGAGGGTGGGGGGAGCGCGCAGCCCCCTTTATGGTGCGATATAGAGACGCCACTCCAGGGGTCGCAGTGGGGCTCCCCCACTACGGGTACTGCTAAGGGAAAAACTTCCGGCACCAGTGCACGTGGTGAGCATGCACACCTACTGTGGAATACACCTGAGCAATCACTTCAAGAACTGGGTATATTTAGTTAGGAAAAGAGGAGATTGAGGGGGGGACATAACAGCAATCTTAAAATACTTGAAAAGTTGTCATAAAAAAAGAGGAAGAAAAGTTGTTCTCTCTTGCCACAGAGGGCAGGGCAAGAGGCAATGGGTTCAAACTACAGCAAAGCAGATTTAGATTAAATCTCAGGATAAACTTCCTAACTGTAAGAAGAGTAGGACAACAGAACAGACTGCCTAGGGAGGTTATGGAAGCTCCTTCATTCCAAGTTTTCAAAAGGAGGCTGGAGCCATCTGTCTTGGATGGTTTAGACACAACAAATCTTGCACCTTGGCAGGGGGTTAGACTAGATGACCCTTGCGGTCCCTTCTAACCCTATGGTTCTATGATACTTAGAGACTGATCAAGTCACTCCTTAATCTTCTCTTTGTTAAGCTAAAGAGATTGAGCTCCTTCAGTCTATCACTATAAGGCTGGTTTTCTAATCCTTGAATCATTCTCATTACTCTTCTCTGAACCTTCTCCAATTCATCAACATCCTTCTTGAATTGTGGGCACCAGAACTGGACACAGGATTCCAGCAGCGGCTGCACGAGCCCCAAATATAGAGGTAAAATAACCTCTGTACTCCTACTCGAGATTTCCATTTATGCATTCCAGGATTGCCTTAACTCTTTTGGCCACAGCATCACGTTGGGAACTCACGTTCAGCTTATTATCCACCACAACCCCCAAATCCCTGTCTCCCAGGATAGAGCCAATTCTCCCATAAGTTGGGCCTGCACTCTTTGTTCCTAGAGGTAGACCTGTAACCTTTAACATGTAGCCATATTAAAATGCTGACTGTTTGCCTGGAGTTTGTCTGAGGTGAACCTTCCCCCCAACTTCCTTAGGAGCAGCAATTCACAGGCTCTGGAGGGAGCTGTGTTTATCCCTTCTTGCCCAAAGGGAAGGCAGCTGTTAGGAATGAACAGATGGGGTGAGAGTTTTAATGACAGAAGGAAAGAAAGGATCCTCAGCACTTCTCTTCCTCAGGATAAAACCACCGAGTTGGGGCAGTACTCACCAGGAGAGGGAGGAGGGGGAGGGGAAGGAAAATCTTGTGACAAGAAGAATCTGAGCTGAACTTTCCTGGGGAAATGCTACCAGCCAAGGAAATTTCCTTTCAATTGCCATGAATGAGGCTCTTCCCCCCAGTACGGGCAGGACAGGAGTGACCACTGTCCGCATATCACATCCAGAAGCACCCTTCTCCTGGTTCTACGGGAGCTCTTCGTTATGATTTCCCATGCCTACCACCTGGCTGAGGTCAATGTAAGAGGGAAAGCTTGTCACATCTACCTGCTAACTGAGGTAGGCAAATGCTTCCCAATGATACAGTACTGTTCCCCTAGACATGTATCATTTCTGGATGCCCCTCCACTTCCTCCCCAGCCCTGAGCACAGATAGGTCTGAAGGAGCACCCAGCTACCCAGGTTGAACAGATAAGAAGGTCTCATAGAATCAGTTCCCACTGCGCCGAAATCATCCTCAAAGCCCCCTAGGCTTCAAGGAACAGAAGCCTCCAGCCAAAACCTACAAGGATGTCAGCCATTTGCGTGTACCAGAGAAGTGCTGTGAACCTGGCTGGAGCTCAGATCTCAAAGGAGCTGGGTAAATCATATAGGCTCAAGAGCACCTCCTGCTGGGCAGCTGGAGCACTGGTTGTAAAGTGTGTAAGATGACAGCGTAGGGAGAGGCAGCAGGCAAGACACAAACAAACAGCAGGGAGTGGGGGAGTCTGGGAGCACAACGGTTAACTATACTGGAGGCAGAGATCCAAGATAACCAAAGAGTGCCTTTCAGCTTCCATCAGCCGGATGCATCTTCCTAATCCCAGGGGAGCTCACATCTGGGTTTATTCATAGGCAAAGTGGAGGAGATCTCCGCTCATCAGTCTCCAGGAGGACTGCCTAGCTGTGCGGCACTAAGAACAGGAAAGGCTTCCATCAAAGCCAGATCCTTGGCTTCAAAGGTCACAGATGATGCGGAGGGTGGAGCTAAAGGAACAACCTACTGATTTAGCTGCTGCCTTGCACTGAAGGTTTATGCTTTATACTCCCCTGCTGAACCTGCCAGCCATCACGTTACTGCCAAATGGCCACGGCTGGGGAAAGTGGCAGCCCTTATGTCCTTTAGGGCAGTTCCAGCTACAGGGAGGCAACAGGTGTTAGAGCACCTCAACAGCCCCCATGTAGCGTCCAGACACTGGGGCACCCTCAAGGCCGGAGGGTCACAGCCACCAACCCACAGCAGACAAGGCTGCTGGGGGCGGGAAGGAGAGGCAGACACAGCTGCTCATCTCAGCACGACCTGCCTTTTCCAGGTCCCAGTGGACAGCACAACCTAAGGGAAAGCAAAACAACTCTGCCAAAAGCATGAACAGCAGCCACTGTACTACTGCCCCAGGATGGGCCTCTCCCTCGCCTCCTCACCTTTCCTGTAGGGAGCAGAGTCCTTTCAGTTAGGACGGTCCTGGCTCCCCAGCTCCCTGACCCCATGTGACCCGAATCCCCCTGCTATATTCCCAGCAGTCCCAGGACTACCAGTTTGGATGGAAGGCACCGGGACCCTGTGTTTTCTGAAGAGGCAGGACAGGTTCTGAGGGATCTTGAGAGGGGTGAAGAGCTGAGTAATCTCACTGAGCATCACAACCTAATTTTGGGGGGAGGGATAGCTCAGTGGTTTGAGCATTGGCCTGCTAAACCCAGGGTTGTGAGTTCAATCCTTGAGGGGGCCACTTGGGGATCTGGGGCAAAACCAGTACTTGGTCCTGCTAGTGAAGGCAGGGGGCTGGACTCGATGACCTTTCAAGGTCCCTTCCAGTTCTAGGAGATGGGGTATCTTCCATTAATTTATTTTTATTTTATTTTATTTAACCTGGTCCTTCCCTCCTCAGGAATAGCTGGGACTTACAAACCTGCTTTCAGAGTCTCTCCAGCCTCCACTATATTGTTACTGTTAATAGTGATTACTAAATCTCCTGCTCAGGGAAAAACGCAAAACTCCTCTGCACCTTCCATCAAGGATTTCAAACCAGCCCCAGGAGCTGAGCAAATATCATCTCCCATATTGTGGGGAAACCGAGGCACAGGGAGGGCAGGGATTTACTCAAGGACACACAACAGGTCTGTAGCAGAGCCAGGAACAAAACACAGGACTCATAGTTGCCAGTCCCTGTCTGCTTTGCTGTGCTTTGCAGGGGCTGAGCAGACAAGGAAGCTGAGATGGGATGTGGCCCTTACCTTTTGTCCCAGGGGGCTGCAGGTTGTCTCCTGTCAGTGAGCACCAGCCGACAGGAAAGATGTCCCTGGAGTCGTAGCGGCACCAGTAATCGAACGCACCTCTCCAGCCATCGAACGTCACGAGGACCTCGGAGCCTCTCACCTCCCCAATGGTGGCTGGGCAGATGAAGTGTGGGTTCTTCCTGTCCACTGCCTCCAGCTTCATGCCCGTCTTGAAGAAGTTTTGGGATGGAGACGGTGGCTCCTACAGGGGAGGGTTCAGAAAGGTGATTACAAAAGAGGTAGTGTGTGTCGGTGTCTCCTGGGTTTGGATTAATCCCCTCCCTACATCATCAAAAGAGCAGGGCTAGATGGAGCCAGAACAAATTCAGCTCCATGTCAGAGGGTAAAGAAAGTGGCTCCAGTTTATACCAGGACTGGTTTAAAATGTGCACCTCTAGGCAAGGCCTCTAGTTATGGCACCCTGTGCCTGCTGCACTCAGGACCAGACAAACCGGGTGACAGAATGCAGCTACCCTGTGACAGCTCCTCAGTGGCACACTGATGCGAGAAAGTGTCACAGGCAGCCCCGCTTTCAGAGTTCCCAGTAAATCCACTTCAGGCTCTCTTGCTTAAACACCATCCTTCCTTGGAGCGGCTTTACTCCCAAACACAGTTCTCTGAATCCCCACAAGATCCCAACCATAGTACAACTCCCATACCCAGTCTCTATAGCCCTTAAAACCCCACTTGTCCCAGTGGGCACCGTCTACCTCTCTGCTTTCACACTGCACACTGGTATCTTCGGTCACACCTAAGCTCCTGTTCAGCCCTCTTCTGTCCCTCCGCCAGCACAGCCACCCCAGGCCTTCCCACTGGAGTGTAACCCTGCTCTTCCCCCCCCAGCCTCTCTGCTGGGAGCATCCCTCACTGCCCGGCCCTCTCAAGGCTCCTCTGGGCCCACCTCTCTCTCACAGAGACGTCAGCAGGTAAGTCCTCCACTGCTCTCCCGCCTTTGGCCCTCTCCGGCTTCAAATCATAGGCACCTCCCACTGCCTTCAGCTCTCTGGTTTGGGCATGCCAGCTAGCAAACCTCTCTTGCTGCTCTCCTTGTCTTCAGCCTTCTCCCAGGGACAACTTTCTGCTTCCTTCTGGAACCTTCCACGGTCCCCTGGTAGCTCTCACCCGCCCCTGACTCCCACTCAGGCAGCTCTGATTCACCAGATCTCACTGGGACTCTTCTTCATTGGCCAAACTGGAGCACCACCTCACAGGGTCCCAGAGCTCGGGTTCCAGCTCCAGCCAGAATGTCTAAACCACAATTAAACAGCCCCTTAGCCCGAGCCCCGTGAGCCAGTCAGCTGGCACGGGCCAACCGCAGGCGTCTAACTGCACTACACACCAGAGAGCTGGCTTGGGTGTCCTGTGCCAAGGGGAGCCCTTTGCATGCAATACGATACCTTGTGAAAAATCCGGAGAGGAGCCATCTCTGCTCCATTCAGAGTTTTCAGGAGGAACATGGGCCAAGAGGAGGCATTCAGCCGAAAACCTGCAGAACAGATGCAGAGATGGAGACTATTAAATATCGGTGGGGCCCATTGGGTGAGGCAGAACCCAGGTTGCTCTGATGAACACCTTGCATATCACACCCTCTCCACACTATTCATCCAGTCTCAGCCTTCATGCACTTTAAGATCCCCCAGCATTTTCCTCTGAAAACGGGAGAGCTAGGAATGGCCCTTTCTGCAAACTGGATTATGTCAGCCGCGGGTCCCCACTTGGAAACAATCAGACGTGGCTGTGATTTTGTTCATTGTAATAAAAGCCCCCGCCCTGGCCCTGCTCACAAAGCACTTTGCATGGAATTAGTGTTTGCACATGGCAGTCAACTGGGCGCAGAGAAGACACCAATGGGCAAGGACAGGGTCAGGCCCATGACGTTATCCCTGGTGCATACATACATCCTACGGAGGCCAGCAGCTTCCTTGCTGACCTTTCACCCGCACAGAGGTGAGTCGCAAGCAGCTAAGATACAGACATAGGTAGGAGCTGGGCTGGGCAAGATGGTGACAGCAATTGGTACCAATACCATGCTGGGCACCTGGGTATCAGGAATGCCCATGGAAGTACCAAGAAGGGGCTTCTGGGGAGCAGAGGGGTATGTTGAGGAGAAAGAGGGTTTCCATGTGTTACTGATGAGCATAGACGCTGACTCTGTGGGTGCTCCAGGGCTGGGTAAAAATCGTCAGGCCCCTATCAGCATTCCCCCCTCCCCCCTGCATCTTCTGCCCGCCAGCAGGCCCTGCCGATCAGCGCCTTCCCTTCCCTCCCCGTGCCTCCCGCCTGTCGCGATCAGCTGTTTCGCGGCATGCAGGAGGCTCAGGGGGAAGGAGGAGGTTGGAGGAGCGAGAACGCAGCACACTCGGGAGAGGGGGCAGAACGGGGTGGGAAGAGGCAGGGTGGGGGTGGGAAAAGGTGGAGTGGGGTGGGGCCTGGGGCGGGGCCTGGGGTCGAGCAGCCCCCCAGCACATTGAAAGTCACCGCCTGTACTGATGAGTTCCTCATTACAGGAGTCTGTACCTGAGAAGCTAAACTATTGGCAAGTATGAAAATGCATCATGTCTGAACAGCAATGCCAGCAGCCAATGCTTCCCACCCCACACGTGCCAGCACCACAAGGGGGAAAGGAAGGGGAACTACGAGGCTTGTTCTTTTTAATGGTTGACATTATTGATCCCAGAAAGGCCAGACTCTCAGTCCTATTTGGAAGAGTACAGAAAAAAAGACAAAAAGGAATAAAAGAACAAAGGAGAAGAGAGAAAATGGAGGTTACAGAAATTGTGCTAGCATATGGTGTGAGGGAGCACCCCTCTGCTAGCCCATTACCTTGGGCATTCCGCCAATGCAAAGTGGGAAGCCCCCGGGGGGGGGGGGGGGGTGACGCTGGCAGCCACAGGAAGTGCAGACCCTGAAAGCATGCTCACAAGAGGAGTCCAGTGTCAGTTCCTTGGCTTGACAGCCTGGCACCTCAGCGCCAAAGGGTCAATTTTTGATGCTTAGCAAGGGGATGCCCTTTACATCCTTACAGCATTTCAGAGTTAACCCTGGGGCTGGATTTCCACTGACAGTTCCCTGGGAACTGCAGCAGTGATGACCACAGGGGGAAGTTTTGCCATTGTAGACAGGGCCTGAGTGCCAGAGATGTCCCAACGAGCTAAGTCAAAGCTGGTGTTTTATCTACGCCGGGTTCTCAAACTTCATTGCATCGTGACCCCCCGGCTAACCAAAAAAAATTACTACACAGCCCCAGGAGACCAAAGCCTGAGCCCACCCGAGCCCTGCCGCCCACTGGGGGAAAGGGGGGACAAAGCCAAGCCCAAGCCCTGCCTCCCCAGGTCGAAGGCCTTGCTCTTTGGCCCCGGCAGTGGGACTCGGGCTTTGGGCCCCAGCAAGTCTAATGTTAGCCCTGACGACCCCATTAAAATGGGATCACGATCCACTTTGGGGTCCCGACCCAGAGTTTGAAAACCGCTGATCTACGCAGTTCTGTCGTGGAACCCGGGAAACAGGGCATGAAAACCAGCTGGTCAGGTAAGCTTGGGAAAGGGGAAAACCTCCCCACAGCCTCAAGTTCACCAGCAAGCAGCCGCTTCTATTCATGCTACCAAGAAACAACAGCTGAACAATGGAGCTTCAGTAGGCATGAAAGACACCAAGTGAGAGACTTGGCATTTAGTGCCACATACACATACCAGGCTTTGGTGCTCTGTGAAGAGGGAGCAGAGGGCCAGCAGCTTAGGAGTATGGTTTGTTACCTGTACTTGGGCTACGAGAGATCAGCAGATAAGGGGGTGACTATCTGCCACCTCTTGTCCCCAACCCTGCCTCTACGACAGATCACAAGGGTAACCAGGTCAGTGACACGGACTGTCCCATCAGGACCCAGCATGATAGATGCTCCACATCCAATTCAAACTACCTACCACCTACAGAGCCACATGAGATGAGCTGGAAGTCTGTAACATGATTACTCTTATTGCCCTCTGGTGGCAGACCGAGGAATAGCACAAACACCTCTGTCATCAGACCCAAAACAGACCCTTGTGCTTTATATGCAAAATATGCATGTGGGCATGTCCAGGTAACTGCACACGCACAAGATACAGCTGCCCTTATTGAGTGGCATCTTATCTCGGGCTGCCTACTGTGGGTAGGCAACAGCAGATTTTATGGGCACAATGCTGGTACTTCATTTATTAAAAATGAGGCTCAATCAAACGTTGACAGACATAGCAGATCTGACTCGCCTGTTAGTGGGAGAGGTACAATGCATCAGAAATGATCAGCTTGCTCGTGGCAGGAAGATCCATAGAGGCCAGACTCCAATTTGTTATGTAGCATTTGGAGGAAGTGAACTGCCTCTCAACCTCACCCTCCGAGTCCCCATCTCTGCAGGCAGGTCTTAGCTGCTATGACCCACTGGAAATGACAAGGCAACAAGACTCATGGGGTCCAGCCAGTAAGCCAGACCTGGGCCTCTACACTGTAGCTCCAAAGCTCCAGTTTGGGACCACTTCAACAGCCAAAGGAACCTTATTTCTCACAGACTAGGCTCTCCAAAGCTGGTTCATTCTGACAGAGATGTGCAGGAAGTAACTCCATACAGGGTTTTTGCCTCAGCTGAGTGAAGTGAGTGGCTATGATCAAAGACTGAGATTTCTCATGCCAGTGTCTTCTGCACTGAACTGGGTTAGGGACTCATAGGGCCAGATCCTCAGCAGACACATCAGTGTGGTCTGGGGAACCCACAATCACGGCGCCCTGTGCTGGCAGTGATCTAGGACTCTCATACCCACATGTGGTAAGGTGTGTGGCTTCCATCCCACACCACTCCCTTCCCTGCCAAGATCCCTCTTCTTGTGCTCCCCATTCCCAAGTCACGGCTAGCTGGCAGCCTACACAGTATGTCCACCTGACCCTCCAGAGGGCACTTTAGGGGAAATGGTCTCCACTGCACAGTCTCATATGCAAGTCCTTCATCTTCCACCACCTTTCAGCCTGGTACACTTCTACAGGGACGTGCTAACTGGATGAGTTCTTTATAGGAACATCTCATGGGGACTTGGCAGCTGCCATTCATGTGAATTGGGACAGAGTCAGCATCAGTTTGGCTCACTGGAGACCCATTTGGCCACCGCTAAGGAGTGAAGCGGTGTTTAACTGAGAGATAAGAAAGGGCCATTTATAGAACTGTAGCCAAATAAAGTTTAAAAACAACAACGATGAAATGCTGTGTCTGTCCCTTTCATTCAAGGCAGGGCTGAGAGTTATTTGAAGCAGATGTATTTTTTTCATTTCAATGACCTCAGTTAGTCTGCTGCCCAGCAGGGAGCCCTAATTAAGAGGAGTGGAGTGATTTAAACCCATCCAGCTGGTGCTCCAGCCAGCGTCTACACTTGACACCCGATTCTCTGCGCTGGCCCTTAGTACATGGGCACAGGTGTGCCTGGATGGCCGGAAAGTAAATGGAAAGTGCTGTAGGTTGAGGAGCAATGACTGAGCTGGACTCTCAAACCTCTCCTTGGTTATTCTCTACGTTACACTTGACAGGGTCCAATACGGCGCCCTCCATCCTATGGCTCATGACCATGATCTGAACACATGGAAGTGAGGCCTGGTCTACACTAGGGGGTGGGAATCGATCGAAGTTACGCGACTGCAGCTATGTGACTTCAGTGGTGTCTTCACTGCGGTAAGTCGACAGCTGACGTTCTCCCGTCGACTCTGCCTGCGCCTCTTGCCCTGGTGGAGTACCAGAGTCAATGGGAGAGCGCTCAGCGGTCGATTTATCGCGTATTGACCCCTGCTGGATCGATCGCTGCCCACTGATCCAGCGGGTAACGTAGACAAGCCCTGAGAGAGAAGGGCTGATGGTGTGAAAAGAATATATTGTGTTTCACAGATTTTTAATAGTAGGTAACTTGCAAGTTAGATTGGCCACCACTCGCACCAATGTTCCCTCTAATTTTTTCCATCCAGGTGTGGAATATATTTTGTTATGTGCACCAAGGTATGTGCAGATGTACGCCACCAGTAGAAACAAAAAAACTAGATATAATATATATATTTTAAAAGTTACCATAGGGATAATTAATTACTCCAGCCAGGACAAGCTAAGGCATTTTAGAACTCACTACTCACTGAATTAAACTTAAGTGCAAGAGAGAAATAAAAATTATGAAATGCATTGACCACTCAAAACACTAAAATAACACACTTTGAAAGAATAAAATTACAGAGAATATATGTGCATTGCAGGAAGAACCAAGAAGTAACAACAACATTAATGCAAGTATGTGTTGGGAGGTGAGTGAGACACACAGTGTGAGAGTGTGAAACAAGCCCTGGTAGGCGAGTACAGTCCATGCCTTCCTGTACTGAGCAGGAAAGCAAAAAGGGTACTAGGTATCCCCCCACAGCTTGTGGCTGTTTTCCATTGGTCGGATGACAGGATTTCAGGCTCACCTAGAGGCGGCTGCAGCATCCCTCCATTCTTCTCGCAGTTCCCTATGGGCTGGATTTCAGCAGAGTCCACCAGCCGCCAGAAGTCATTCTTGTTGTCACTGCCATCGAGACGCAGGCGCAGCCGTGCGCCTGTCAGACCCACCACAGTGGCGATGCAGGTGGAGGTGGTGTTTCTGGGGTCCTGGGCTTCTAGTTTCATGCTGATCTTGAATTCATTGCTGGGTGGAGTGTACGACTGCAGAGAACAAGAGCCAGGACTTCACATATGCCCCATTTCCTTCCCAGAACCCCAGCCCCAAGACCCACTGCTCCTGGCAGCTGAGGATGGACAGTGTCCTCCTTGCCAATGCTGAAACAGGTGCCACAGAGAGCAGCAAGGAGAGCTCAGTGAACGAAGGCCTTGGCACCCAGCCACCCACAATCTATCGCCTTTCGCCACAAGTTTCACCTTGAGCCAGCTCCTTTTCTGGGGCCTTGCCCCATCTGAGACACCCACCAGCATAACACACAAGGGGCTATTTAACAGCCCCAAACACACACACACTGTCTCTTTTGCTTTTGAAACACAATAAAACAAATACATTTGGAGTGGGTAAGGGAGGCACTCCAAGCACTAGCCTGCACCAGCTGTAGCACAGGCTTATCTTGGAACTCCACAGACAGTTTGGCTGACGCCTCTTAACCCACCCCCTCCTGCTAGCTCTGTCCTGGGCCCTCACATCAACTTGACTGATGATTTTGGCAGCCCGCAAGCCAGGCAACATAGCCAGATACTGGATACTACAGCCCAGGAGACAGTGAAACAGCTTACCAAGATCCAGGGAATTTTGCAGAAGGGAAGCTGTTCAAGAAACTCCCTTTACTGGCATGCATCCAGTGAAATCTAAATCATAACTACACTAAGCAATGATCCAGCTTATATACACTTCCCTCCAGCACCTGAGCTCAGCAGAGACACAGAGCTTTGATGTTCCCACCCATCCACATCTGAGAGTTAAGTCCCCTGGGTTATTCTATACATTTATACAAGCCATGAACATCATCTCTTTTATCTTTGCTTAACCACGCAGAGTCCTGCCAAGGGTCTGCTTTCCCTGCTGCTCCTCCCTCTTGGATTAAAGGGCCAGAGCCTATTCGAAGGCTTGTCCTGAATTGGAGCTCTAGGATCACAAACAGACCCTCCCCCCTGCACCTGAGACACCACCCAACAAATTACCTGCTTGAAGCAATGGGCAGGAGCTGGGATGGCACATGTTTCTTTCAGGTATTTATCCCAGGTGAAGTGACCTGCAAAGAGGGGGGGAAGGGGATTAAAATGGGACCCTAGAAAACAGCAAAAAGCTCAGGAAAACAGCAACCCAGGGCTCCTTACACCGTTATTGCCAGATCTCTACCCAAGAGACGAGAAGAACTGGCTTGAATTGGCCTGGCCTCTGCACCGCCCAAGTCCTGGATTTCCAGGCTGGAGGGGGGAGGTGTTAGCACTGTGCTGGGTACAAGCTGCTCTTCTCCCTGATCTCACAGACCCATAGGCTGCCTGATGCTGTAAGCTGCCAGAGGAGAAAGCAGTTTCCTAGCGACTTGCTCCTTCAGGCCATACATTAAACACACTGCTCAATCTTGGAACTAAGAACAAGTCACTGAAGGATGAGCTCTCAGTCACCCCCTGTCATAAGCAGATAGTTACGGGTTAATGCCTCTTTTACCTGTAAAGGGTTAAGAGTTCACCTAGCCTAGCTGACACCTGACCAGAGGAACCAATGGGAGGACAAGCTGGTTCAAAGGGAAGGAGGGAAGTTCCCTTTGTCTAAGTCAGAGTTTCACTTTTGACCGGAGTGGAAAAGCTCCAGAATTCAGCCCCTTATCAAGTAGTGAGTATTAGTGAAGGGAATAAATAGGTTTATGTTTATTTCTTTGTAACTTGTCTTGTGCAATTAGAGGAATAATCAAATTGGGTGTTTGGGTATTTTTTGTGTAAGTTTTTGCCCAGGGGAACATCCTCTGTGTTTGGAATCGGTTGTCTGTGAGAGTAGCTGGTATGCTAATCTCTCCCAGAGGGTTTTCTTTTACCTTTCTTTTCTTTAATTAAAAGTTTTTTTTAATAACCTGATTGATTTTTCCTTGTTTTTAGATCCAAGGGGTTGGATCTGGATCCACCAGGAGTTGGTGGGAGAAAGGATGGGGGATGGTTAATTTCTCCTTGTTTTAAGATCCAAGGGGTTTGGATCTGTGTTCACCGGGGAATTGGTGAAGTCTCTCAAGGCTACCCAGAGAAGGGAATTAGTGCTTGGGAGTGGTGGCAGCCAGACCAGATCTAAGCTGTTAATTGAGCTTAGAGCTTCTCATGCAGGTCCCCCACATCTGTACCCTAAAGTTCTGAGTGGGGAAGGAACCCTGACACCCTCTTAGCCGGGGCTCTTTTTCCTCTTAAAAAAACAAACCGATCTGGGCAGGAATCATACAGTTTCTAGTAGCTGATTAGTGGACTGGTCAGCAATAAATCACCTGTCCTGGACCGTTAGTTCGTAGCTTAGGGTCTGTCTACACTGCAATTAAAAACCTGCGGCTGGCCCATGCCAGCTGACTCAGGCTCACGGAGCTGGGGCTAAGGGGCTGTTTAACTGCACTGCTGATGTTCGGGCTGGAGCTGGAGCCCTGGGTCTCAGACCCTGCACAGTAGGACTGCAGCTCGAATGTCTATACGGCAGTTAAACAGCCCCTTAGCCAGAGCCACGCGAGCCCAAGTCAGCTGGCAAGGGCCAGCCGTGAGAGTCTAAGGGTAGGTCTACACTGCCCACGTTACAGCACGGCGGCGACGTGGGCAGTGTAACCACACTTTAATGCCGGGGGAGAGCTCTCCTGGTGATTAAAAATCCACCCCCCAAATGAGGGGTGAGAGCTTTATCGCCAGGAGTGCAGCTCCCGGCGATAACGCACTGGCTTTACTGGCGCTTTTATGCACTAAAACGGTTGTCGCTCAGGGGGGTGTTTTTTCACATACCTGAATGACTAAAGTTTTAGCCCTGAAAGTGGCAGTGCAGACACTAAGTGAGTGTCTAATCGCAGCCCAGACATACCCTCCAGGCAGGGATTTACAGAGGAGATCCTATTCAATGCAAAGGCTCCTTCAGCTGGAAACCACCACTAGGGGAAGGGCTGAGCACATGTTATCACTGTCTGCACTGCTCTGCAAAGCTATATGCAGGGCCAGGGAAAGTGTTACGCTTCCCTAGAAGACTTCTTATTAAATGAGGAATTTACTGAAGTGGCCCAAGCAGATCAAGACTCCTGCCACTTAGACTGAGCAGATGAGAAAAGATCTTTTACAAGAACCTGCATGACATTAGCTTCTATTCATCCAAACAGCACCCATGAGACCTCTATTTTCAAATCATCACAAGAGCACCAGTGGCAGAACAATTATAGAGTCAGTTACAGTTCCCATTATGAATATCAGGTTTTTAATCAGCTTATTATTTGATATAAAAGCTTTATTAAGGAGAAAATATAAGGTGGTGTGGTTAAACACTCAAAGGTCTGAAAATGCAAAAGTTAATGTTATACACACAACCTTCACTCTGCCCCATGTGTATATGCAGGAAGAACAATGACAGAATCTGTAAGGACATGATCACTTACTATCTCTCAAATAATACATTAGAAACACCATTCGTCTATAATCTTACATGCACCCTAGTAGAGCACACGTTTTTTCATTCTTTTACACTGTACTTAAACTTGTTTCATTGCTATAATGGCCCACTATATTTCTGTTGACAGATTGTTAATGTAAGTGCTCCTCTCTCTAAGATATGTATTTTAAGCAGTTAGTCAGCACCCATTGTCTCTTCAAACAGCATGGCCTCCCATAGCTGCAATCCAGAGGATGAAAGGCTTAACTGCAAAGCAAACTGAGGCTGGTTTACACACAAAAGTTGTCCCAGTTTAACTAAAGCTGTGATTTTAAACTGGTTTAGTTAAACAAGTGCAACTTGTGAGTGGACATTCTTACATGTCTTACAAACTAAATCAGTATAAGCCAGGTTTAAACCAACCTGCACAGACTCTACGTGCTTAAATCACTTTTGAAAAGGGGGTTGAGGTGCTTTTAAGATTTTTACCCAAAAAAGCTTTTCTTTTTTAAACTATGGGAGAAGTGGGTTTATTTTTCTCCTCTCTCCTCTTATGCAACATCAGTCAAAGCCTTTCTGCTCGAACTTTCTAAATCAATCCACCTTTTGGCAGAGACCAGACCTAGAAGATTCCAGACTGAACAGTGGATTTTTAAGAAAGCTGTGTGCCACTGAAAACAGAGTGTTAGGATGGAAACTTATGTAAGCTTAAACTCTAGTGTTGTTTGCTGCCATCGCACTATAATGTGAGCAGACATACAGCAGTGAAACAGAGACTCACAGCTCTCAAGGGCTTTTTTAGTAATTTATTTTTAAAGAATTGAAGCAAAAAAGGGGGGATAGAGGATTTCTCTGTTTAATGAAAACTGACTTTTTTAAAAAAAATAAGAACAAATGTGGCACACGTAGGGCCCCACAATCTTGTATTGGTAATACCTTTATATACATATGCACACATTTAATTACAGGACATTTCTTTTTAAAAAAAATCACTCCCTCAGACAATGAATGGCACAGATAACTTACAATGAACTTTGGATGACTTACACTTGTGCATGCTACACAAATGAAATGTATTAGTAGCAGAAGTGATAAAAATTCCTAGCCCTTTGTATAATGCTTTTCATCCATAGATCTCAAAGTGCTTTACAAAGGTGGGCAAATATCATTACCCCATTTTACAGATTCCAAGTAGACTGACACAAGAGTTTTGTCAAGGAAGGGAAAGCAGTCAGTGATGCAGAACAGGGCAGGATACATCCAAAACTTTTTTTGGCCAGGGAGTAGAGAACATATCCGGAGCTCTGCACTAGGAAACAGAGCAAACAATTTAATACAGCTATATTAGGCTTGGTCATCTTAACCTTGGCTTCTCATCTTAACCTTGGCTTCTCAGGTCCCTCCCCAAATTGATCCAAACATGATTATTAACTTGCACATTCAATTCCACCTCTATCTGCACTGGAGCCTCGCACCCCTGGTGCACACTCTACAGAGAGCACAGGAGCCAGATGCCAAACCCCCTTCTGATGACATCTTAAAGGAATGGTACATTCACAGGTTAGAATACCAGAAGGGACCACTGTGATCAGCTACTCCGACCTCCCGTATAACACGGGCCAAATATTCGGTTTTCAGTATTCTGTTACTATTTGTATGTTTTGCTAGCTTTAAATAAATCAGATACGATAGTGGGCTATGGATCATTCTGCCTCTAGGGCCCAGGTTGGTAGCAACTGAACATTACTGAATGGCTGTTCAGTGGCTTATACAAAATGAGTTGGTGGCTACAGTCCAGTTCTTAGTGAGCTCTTCACTTCACATCAACTAGCATCTCAACTGGAGCTAATTGGGCCCCTTGCAGGCTGACTCAGCAGAGGTGCCGAGGACTGAATGGACCATGAAGACCGAACTCTCTCTCTCTCACCCCTAAAAGCAGAAAGCAGTGAAGCATGTGGACGGAGCAGAGAGAGAAAAGTGAAGCATGTGGACGGAGCAGAGAGAGAAAAGTGAAGCATGTGGACGGAGCAGAGAGAGAAAAGCTTGCCTTGCTGATGCCTGCTCTATGGGAAAAGAGGTTGGTCTCTAGCACTGGCTGGCATCTTTCCCTAGCACTAAAGTCACTTCTCGTCAGACCCTGCCCCCCCCCCCCCCCCCCCCTTGGCCAATATACAGGCAGCACCTCTCTTACATGAACCCGAATGATCACACATTCAAATAGCCGTTATTCAGCAGAGTCAAATAAACCAGTACGCTTACAAAATAACAAACCCAGGGAATTATGTGAGGAACATGCCAGAATACAGAGTTACAACTGGGGCTTAAACACACAAGAGCCAAGACGTTCAAAGCTGCACCACCCCGAGTAACTTGGCCAGCATTGATTAAAAGCCCAATTCTGTCACTCTTCTTTGCTCTAGGCAGTGCCTTGCTCCACGAGTATCCTCAATGAAGGGATTAATCAGTGTGAGTAAAAGTGGCAGAATTGGGCCCTAGCCCACTTTAAAAACCACGTACTAGAGAAAAACACCCCGTGTGCACAAGGGGTCAAGCTACGGGACTTGTGACCAACGTAAGTCTTAACTCCCTGACTTGCATTGGTTTAAATTCACAACCATATGTTGTACTTAATGCAATTCTTTTGCCTGGAATTTTAATGAAGCTGGAGTTTTTATGTGTTTAAATGAAATCTGTTTTGGGCTCCATTAGCATTTCAATCCTCAAGGGTCATCACTCCTATTGAACATGATGCATGTGCATTTCGTGTCACATCTGTGCAAGGAGAATTTGCCCTACCCAGATCAAGGCATCCCATTAAAGTCTGCAGCCCATACGTGAGCCAGATTCAGTATAGGAAAATGACAATGCAAGTGTCTTCTCTGCTTGCAATTCCAATCACATTAGTGGCTTTCCAAAATGCAAGACTTCACCCTCCCAAGCAGCCAGGCTCTCATTGATGACAGCAGAATTCCTGCAGCTCCTACTTTACTGTAATTTCCAAGGGTTCTCGCTAACACAGAGCTGTTAATCTAGGTTTCACATTCACCACAAGTACCAGTGAAACTCATAGTGCACTCCACCTTCTTGCCCTGCCACACACAGAATAAGAACTCACTCAGGATTAATTGGTTTAGAACAGTATGTGCTGCCACTCCCTTGTCCTAAGAGGTGCCTTGGTCCAGTTTTAACTCTGCCAGGAAACATTTTCACATTGTGTTTAGGACCCAGTGTCACAGATCCAGGAGTCTGGTGCTCTCGCGCGGCTCTGGAACAGTCCCTGGGAGGAACACCTTCAATGTGTTAACCCCCTTAGGGTCATACTCTCACTGGGGTAAGTCCCTTGGCTTTACTGCCTCCTGGGACCAAGACTTGGAGCCTTCAGCACCCCTGCTTCACACCATAAGCTCCCCTCAGCAAGTCCACCTGAATTGGGCACGTGGGAAGACTTACCCACCCAAAGGGAGCAATGCACCCCCCAACTCTGGACTCTGAGCCAGCGTTGTAAAAGCAGAAGGTTTACTAGATGTCTGGAACACAGCATAGAAAGTCCTTGGTTATCACAGAGAACAGAAAGTTACAGCCTGGTCTATCTGGGTCAGTTTGGAGCCCAGAGCTCTCTTCCCGCCCTTTTAGTCTCAGTCCAGAAGAGTGAGCCCTGCTTCCAGCAGCCCACACATAATGACCCCCACAGGGGCCTTCCTCTGCCCTTTGTTCTGGTTTCCCATACAAAAATGGTCATCTTGCTCTTTGCTCTCCAGCTGGTCAAAACTGGCTGGCTTCCTGTAGCGGGTGGGCTCCCCCAATCGTTAGTTGCTAGGTACCAACTGGTTGGGCCATTGTCTGGGGCCAGCGCCCAGACAGCTACACGACAGTTACACCTGGATCTCTAGGTCTCTACAATGAACAAACACCCTTTTCTCCCCATCTAGTTAACCACGGAGCACATAGGAGAAACTCAGGCACACATAACAGTCATACAAAATATTATGAAAAATTCCCATTTTGTCACACTTTGTCACCCAGAAAGCAGCTGTATCTGCACTGTCACAGCCAAGTGTGGTGGAGTTTGTGACATGCAAGTCAGCATTCGTTGTAGTGAGGGGATTCCTATTGTTACACAAGTCCTTGTTCAGTTTATAGACAATTAACTGATCCTGAGCACAGTGCAGCTCTTGAGCAATTCCTCATCCTGACTGAGGGCGTGGAGACTTTCAGCATGGGCTGGAGAATGAGAAAGGAGAGCAAACCACACCACATTATCAAATTTCAGAGAGAGGCACCATTTCAAATCAATCTTGTCCCTGAAAAAAGTACATCCCTCCCCATGCCCTCGAACGATGCAGCACCCAGCAAAACAGAGATCATGAAGGAGCCCCTACAGACCACCAGGAGGGGCCTAGGCAGGATTCTCCAAGCCATGATGGCCGCCCTATGATGGTGGATAATGCTCATGACTTCAGGCAGAGTCCTGAGACACAGATGAGAATCCCGAGTTGCCCCCTAGGATATACCTCAGGGCCCAATGACACACAGAGACCCAACACTTCCCTACAACATAGAGCCCCCATGCACCTCAGGGAGCTGTTTTAATGGCTCTAAGAAACATAAGAACGCCCTACACAAAGGCATGCAGTGCTCTATGTTAGGAACTATTCACTCTGGGAATGCTTTGTTAATTTCTTATGACTCAGTGGATGCGTTTAGTGGGGAATCTGTAAATTAAACCTTACTAACAAACCCAGATTATAAAGATAGGTAAAAAGTGGGGCCTTGTCAGAAATTACACTGCCCCAAGCAGTCAGAACTCACCCAGACCTCTCTTCTGAAAGACAGCAGGAACTGTCAGTTTTATAAACTTAATCTGCAGATGCTCTGCACACTACCACAACCTGTCCTGCCAACGGTCTCTAAGGGAGGGAAGGAGTGAGTAACTCTCATGCTGCTAACTCCAGACCTTGTCCTCAGCTCCTAAGAGACTGCCAGCTATGCTGACTCACAAGGGGCTCCAGTCTACTGGGGTGGACGCCAACATCCTGCTGCTGGAAAAATGGGAATGTGCAGTCACAATCGCACCCACAGGACTGGGCCTGGATTAACCATTTCACATGAATGTGAAAGAAACAGTTCACCTAGAAGTAAGGAAACCCTATAGTGCCAGAGAACACATACCCTCGTGCAAACAGTCATTTCTACATACTACTGCTACGGGCAAGGCCCCTTACATGCAGTTTGCATCAGTTTTCCAGCATATGCGGTGAGTTTCGGTTCTCGGCGATTCAATGACCTCAAGGAGAGGAACAAGAGGGAGCTGAGAAGCACCTTCTTACCTTGGTACTGGGAAGGAGACTCTGATGGGCGGCCATACTTGTGCTTTCTACCATCTTTCCAGTCTATGGCTAAGATAAGAAACAAAGCATTCATGTGAATGAGGAAGCCTGCCTGATTCAGCTCTAGTCTTCAGCATGAGGTGGTCACACAGCTACACACTGGACACTGACTTGGTTTCCTCTGACTCACAGGCCCTTTGTAACTCCCAGGGAAGAACTGACCCCTGGACAAGAGGGAAGCTCCCTCTGTTTGACTCGCTCTCTCCCCATCAACATCCACCGCAGAATCTACCAAGCCCCCATCTCAGTTTACATCTGCCTCATCCCACTGAGCTCAAGAGAAGGAAAATTGGGCCTCAGGTGTCTGCTGGGTCTCAGTCTCTACCAACTCTCACCTGCTAATATTCATCATTAACGATGAGCCAAGAGGCAAGGAACAAACCCTTTCACCTTCTAGTTTTTAACATTTTAAACGAGGCTAAAGGCTGGTAGGCTTCAGGGACAGACTCTGAGGGGGGGGAAATGAAAGTGAAAGGGGACTGCCTCCCCCTGTGCTGTTTTATGGGAGGGGGAAGCCTGGATCAGATCCCCATTTCCAAATAAAGATCAATGCAGCTATTCCCTTCCCCACCATCCACCTAGCCCCTCTTCTGGTGATCCAGGGGCTTGGACATCAATGGGTTTCCTCCAAAGTCCTGAAGGATCACACACAAAGTATAAGGAGTCTGAGCTCCAATTTGGGGTGCTCGCTGCCCAGGTCACCAGGGCCTGAGACACTGAGTATTGCTCAACTCCTGCAGAGAGAGCCAAATTCAGCTAGATAGCATCCCACTGGCTGCTCAAGAAATGGTGCTGATGGCTCCACAGGCTGTCACTTCAAGTCCTCTTTGCTCACAAGGATGGTGGCCACAGACTGAAGTGGCATAAAAATGGAGGGATTCTCAAGACCCTTCCCAAAGTGTGATAAGCAACAAAACAGGCAACTCCACACATGGAAGCCCGACAGACCATGCATTAATAGGCTATTAGTCCCTGTTTGGGTGAGCTGCTTATCAAACGAGGCTGCATCATGCACTGGTAGCTGATGAACGCACAGCCCGACATGCCTTATTGCCATTACAGTCTAACTCATTTATTTTACATTGCATTTTTAAAGCTATTTTAACGCTGTTTTCAGAAGTAATTTTGTGAAGCTCTATGTAATAGACTCTTCCACCATGAAAAGGAGTTTTTAGTGAAAGGATATGAGAAAAAGATGTAGGGAAATGGATTTAAAAGCTCTCAACAAGAAGCTGAAAGAGCCACAAACTGCTGCTGAAAGGGCAACTGGACCACCTACGGGAGAGGCCAGGTTAAAACAGCCATTTTCTCCTTCAGCTCCTCATTTTCCCCAGAGCTTCCAAAGCACCTCCCTTTGCTGTCACATACAGTCAATGTAATAGTGAGGACACCCCACATGTGACTCACTGGACTTGGTGCATAACTGTGACCATCAAAAACGAGCCCAAACGGCCAATCAGAATGTGCCTTTGGGCAATCAGCGTTCCCAGGCAGACTAACAACTGATATTGCACATGGAGGGAAATGCTCTACCACCTCTTGAGAAAAGCAAGGACGGGGCAGACAAAGCTCAGAAGACAGAGATGGAGAATACCTATGGGGCACTTAATGCCCCCTCCCCCACACCATACTTCTGTTCAAACGCTCACTACTTTGGGCATTCTGGATTACTTTACTGAGTTCTCTGCAGGATAAGTCACATTTCTGCAGTTAATTTTTTTTAATGCAAAATCCTTCATAAGCAGCACACAAAACCAACAAAAGGGGAAGGAAACTCCAGGAATACAGGGGCTCCGCTGTGCAAATTACTTTAGCTAAAGAAGTTCAGTGAATGATAGAAAACCAGGTCAACAGGACAGGAACTAGTTTGTATCCAGCACATGCATTGATTCTGGAACACATGGCACTGCATTCACAACACAAAGGTCACAACGGCAACACTGCCTAGCCTCCTGCTCCACATGGCAAAAAGATGACAAGCTGTGTGAGAGGCCACATTGCTGACTAATCAACCTGCCTCTTTTATTTCCAGGCCCTCCAGCTGCCTCCCAGCATGCGCTCCCTGTTTTCCGTCATTTACTTTCACTTCATTAAAGGACAAGTGGTGCTAGAAAGAGGATAATGCTCCTGTAGGATAAACCTCTGGAGAAGCAAAGGAGACATAAAAAAAAAAATAAAGGGAAGGGGGAAGAAATCAAGCATGGAAATCTCCTGTAATAAACATGTGCATGTGGCAGATGTGAACAAAACTGCAGTGGCTGCTTCACTCTTTACTGTTCTCCCCTCCCCCATCCTCTGTAGAAAGCATGGTGAGATCACTCCAGTGAAATGCACATGTATGGAACAACACTAAAGGAAATCAATATTTCTTTAAAGAACAAAAGCCACAAACTGCTAAGATGCAAACAGACTGCTTGGGTTTATCCTTCTGTTTAGGCAAACAGCACATAGGTAGCTTGCTTGTAACTGCACAGTGCTCCCTGTGCTTGCAGTTGCAAAAGCCTTGTAATGGGATGAAAGATTCAGGCAACTAGAGTTAAGTTCCTGTGATATATTTGATCTCCACAAGGTAGGCTGGTCTTCAGTTTCATGCCTCATTAGAAGGGGGAGGCTTCTAACAGCCAGCACTAGCTCAGATCATGCTGGGAGCACTAGCAGATGGTGCATGGACCAGGCTTCACAGTGGAATATCACTGCCTGACATGATGCCCCAGATGCTGCAGGGGTGCTATGAGGATAGCAAAAGCTCCCTTCAAATGGCCTTGCCACCCAAGCCAGACTAAGTGCTTCCTTAAAAAGGTCTGTGACAGTTATTATCGTGCACAAGATGGTGAAGGGACTCTGCAGCAATGGGAACTGAAGTTTTACCTAGGAAGCAGATACAGCGCAGATAGCGGCAGTGTGAGCTCTCCCATGCTACTCCCCCAGTGATCTCTGCCCTGACCTGGCGGCACCCTGCAGCATCACTGGGACGGAGAGGTCTCCATAGCAGTTCAGCTCTGTGTCTCTCGTGAGCAGACTGCACTGGCACGGGGATGGACTAAATGACAACAGAGATTTTTCTTTTCTTCTACCCATCTGGACTACTGTCCAAGGGGTCCAAGTGAGACCTACTCCACTCCCTTCTCTTCGGGCTTTGCCCCAGACTGGGACACAGGTCCCAGCGCTTCCTCTCCATCTTCATACCAACTCTCTAATGATCTGCAACTGATTCATACCCAATTAACCAAGGGGCCTTTGCCTAGACCGAGCATTACCACTTACCTTTCTGAGGGCCTGGCTTCCGCATTATACCGCTTGCTGCCGTCCTTAGGCTGGAACTAGCTCGGCTTTAGCTACCTGAAGATGTCTAGGGACAAAAGAAATAAACATGATAAAATTCCCAGCTCTGCATGGTACAAGTGTCTGCAATATTAAATAAATATGCAGCAGTGGAGAAGAAAAAGTATCCTTTCATCCCAAACTGCTTGGAAAATCTCCTATTGCTAATGTGGACAATACTGTCAAGCCTTCTGAAACCAGAACGGTCTTTCTCCAATAAGCGAGCAACTTTAAATTTATAGCAGCGGCAGCAGCACAAATTAGTAAGAAGAGCATATGCCAATCTCTGTGCTCCCCGGTGGGGGGTTGTTCTTGCTCTCTAACAAAGAGAGAGAGACCTGACATTTATTAAAGAAACACATGGAAATGTAGTATTAACCTGGCGATGAGAGTAACCCAATTTCCAGCATGGCACTTGAAGTTTGAATTGCACATGACAATTCTGTGCAATTAGTAAGAGGAATTGGACATGGAGGCAGGAAATATTTTTCCTGGTACTGCTGCAATGCAAGTCCTAGCTGCTGATGTGTGTTTGCTTCCCAGTTTGAGGAGGGCTGGCTAGTAAGTCTGTTTCCAACAAGTCAAAGGATTTGTACTTTTGTCATAAGAAAGCCAGCTGGAGATTTACTCCAGACATTTAGGTCAAAGGTCATGCTTCCCTTCTTAGCCAGGTCACAGGAGGTCTGAAGGCCAGTTTCACTTGTACCAAGTGATATATAGCATACTGCCTAAACCAGGGGTCTCAAACTCAAATGACCATGAGGGCTACATGAGGTCTAGTACATTGGCCCGAGGGCCGCATTACTGACATCTCTCCCCCCCTCCGCGCCACCCTTGGCCCCGCCCCCACTCCACCCCTTCCATGAGGCCCCACCTCTGCCCCGCCTCTTCCCACCCCTTCCCTGCCCCCATTCCACCCCTTCCCCGAAATCCCCACCCCAACTCTGCCCCCTCCCTGCCCCCAGGGGGTGCAGGAGGGGTGTGGTGGGGGCTCAGGGCAGGGAGGTGGGGTGTGGGGTGCAGGAGGGGTGAGGGGTACAGCAGGGGGTTCAGGGCAGGGGTGCAGGGTGCGGCATGGGGCTCAGGGCAGTGGGTTGGGATGCAGGAGGGATGCGGGGTGAGGCGGGGGTCAGGGTGTAGGGTATGGCAGAGGGTCGGGGTGCAGGGTGCGACAGGGGCTCAGGGCAGGGGGTTCGGCTGCAGGAGGAGTTCGGGGGACAGGATCTGGCCCGGCGCATACCGGGGGCAGGGCAGGCTTCCTGCCTTCCCTGCCTGCCTGCCCGCCCGCGAGCCCCTCGCAGCCCCCCCGCCCTCCCCTAGTGTTTACCAGAGCGGCTCCATCCGGACCTGCACTGGGAGCAGGGCATGCTCCGTGCCTGCCTGCCCTACCCTGTGCAGCTCCGGGAAGAGGCTGGAACGTGGGGAAGGGGGGGCGGAGGGGCTGTGTGTTTCTGTTGCTTGAGGCACCGCCGCCAGCAGCTCCCATTGGCCACGGTTCCCTGTTCCCGGCCAATGGGAGCTGCTGGGGGCGCTGCCTAAAGCAACAGCCACACACAGCCCCTCCCCCTTCCCCACGTTCCAGCCTCTTCCCGGAGCTGCACAGGGTAGGGCAGGCAGGCACGGAGCATGCCCTGCTCCCGGTGCAGGTCCGGATGGAGCCGCTCTGGTAAACACTAGGGGGGGCGGGGGGGGGGCTGCGAGGGGCTCGCGGGCCGCGTGTTTGAGACCCTGGCCTAAACCCCGATTGAAAATTCCTAAAATAAATGGCTAAGCCAAGGGTCTCAAACACGCGGCCCGCCAAGTTATTTGTTGCGCCCGCCAAGCTCCCCGTGCCCCCCCCCCAGAGTTATTTCCCGCAGCCGCCAAGCTCCCCTCCCCTGCTGCCCCAGCGCGCCACATCTCCGCTCCTCTGCCTACCTCCAGGCGCTTCCCGCTGCCAGACAGCTGTTTGGCGGTGCTTAGCACTTTCCAGGAGAGTGTGGGGAGGAGCGGGGAGCCGCGCGCTCAGGGGAGGAGGCGGAGAAGAGGCAGGGCTGGGGTGGGGATTTGGGGAAGGGGTTGGAATGGGGGCGGGGAAGGGTTGGGAAGACACAGGGCAGGAGTGAGGCCTCATGAAAAGGGTGGAACGGGGGTAGGGGGGCACTTTTGTACCTTTATATGAAAAGGTGTCAGTGATACAGCCCTCCGGCCAATGTACTAGTCCTCATATGGCCCTTGTGGTGATTTGAGTTTGAGATCCCTGGGCTAAGCCCTACACAAGTCCACAGCGACAGTCAGGAAAGCTAGCACAAGGACGTACTGACACTGAACTAAATGAAAGATGCAAGTATGTCAATACAAATTCCCCCATTTAACAATGTGGGCAATTCCACAATTGGAATCTCTCTGCAAACAGAAGTCACATCACAGGATGCAATGCTAGATTCCTGTTTAAAGAGACACTGTCAGGTCCAATTTAGCTACAAAATTTTGATTTTGTAGAACAGACTTTTACCAAACCTAGGGCAAGTTTTTTATTCTAATGGATGATTTTTTGTTTTTAATAAAACTTTCCTCTCTGGTGTTTGCAACCTTAAACCATCTCCAAAATCAACATGAATACCAACAACAACAACAACAAAAAGACAAACTGTTTTGGTAACCAATTTGAGAGAGCAGCAAAAAGTAAACTTCACATTATCTGTATATAGTGAAATGAAACTGTAAAGCTTCTTTTCATTTCAATAGTTTAAGGTGAATTATAAGGAAGTTGATTTAAAATATAATTTTTAACCTGGGAGCATAAACTTCAATGTCTCCTCCCTAAAATGTTCTTTCCTAATTTCACTTTGTTAAAAGGTGCTGAGCGAAGAGCCTGCGACTGCGTCCTCTAGCCGTAGACCAGGAGGAGGATTCCTGCATTTAAGGCACTGCACAGAGGCTCAGGAGATCTGGGTTCAGTTCCCTGCTCTATCACAGACTCTCCGCGAGGGGTGAGTTTTCAAAAGCATAAATCCCTCTGAGTACTAATGGGATGTGAGGTCTAAGTCACTTTGGTGAGTTTGAAAGTCCACCCTGAATCTCTAGGCACCTTAGTTCTTCATATATGAAGTGGGGATGACACTGCTCTCTCCACCAGGAAATCTGTGAGTGTAAATTCACTCATGTGTGTGAGGCATTCAGACACTATGGTGACAAGGACCATACAGTTGAGGAGAGAGAACAAGTGCAGCATGGGCACTATACACTACCCTTCCACCTGGGCTTCAACCCTGTGCTGGAGGGATTGACTACTGCCAAGTCTCCACAGCCTGTCCCCTCTTCAACTTCTCCACGGACATTGCCACCGAGGAACACAACAGGAAAATGGTAAATGTGTTACCAAAAAATAGGGACTGCCTCTTCCTTAAAAAGGGTAGTAGGATGATATTCATAGTGAACACCTCGCTGCTAAGAGCTGGACTAAGACAACCAATTCATTTGCAATACTAAATGTAACATACATAAGCTGTCCTGATGACAAGAACCCCCTACCAGGAGCATAGGTAGAAGAGTCAGACTTATCATGACAACAGCCAGGTAATTTGCCTACAGGGTGCTACTAGGAAGGCTCTCATACAGCATGTAAACAGCACAATAGAAAGTTGAGGCGGAGCCTGTCTCTATCGCTGGTCCATATTATCACCAGGGATCCCAGGTTCCTGTGATAAACCCCCTGAAATTCTCCAGTAATAAAACATAAAAATCCGCGTTTTTCCATGATCAAAATGAAATGCTGAACTTCAGTTTCTCTAGCCACTATAGGGATCAGTTGAACACAATGTTTTATTGATCTACAGTAGACCCCCATTTATCCAAGCCTCCATAATCCAGCTCTCTGTATTAACCGAACCATTAGCCACCAGGGAGTGACTGCAGCGGGGCTCGGGCGGTCACCTGCAGGCAGCTGCTGGTTCAGTTAACATGGAGAGCCAGATAATGAAGGCTTGGATAAACAGGGTTCTACTGTATATGTCCCCCCGTCCCCCCCCACACACACAATGTAAAAACCAAAGATTCTCTGTAAAAATGTAAATTCAGCATTTTTCCATGGCAAATGGATTTCTAGGACCCCTGGTTATTACCAACACCACAGGGAAATGTAGGAGCAAGATTCTGGAAACTAAATACAGATTATTCAGAAGAAGTCTGAAATCCAAAGCCACTATGGCAGCTTTCCCTGAGCCACTCACAGTTCCACATGCTAGGCCAGCTACACAAGGGAAATAAAGATTCTTCATGTATTAGTTAGAAGGAAAGCCAATAGAGAAGAGAAAATCTCCGTCTTCATCCAAACAGCCAGAGTGCAAGATTCTCAATGTAGAAGTGATCAACAACCAGCCCCTACACCTCTGTAAGAAACCAGCCTAGCAGAAGGAAGGTGTAGAAAGCTCTGCCTTCCAAAGGTAACTGGTGTGATATTTAATGCGGTGAAGTGTTCAAATACCAGTGAGGAGCACCAAGGACATGGCTATAAATAACCAAATTGGAACCAGAGGTCTAATGTGAAAATGAACAAGGCTTGACAAATCCACTTGTCTGGCCACGGAGGAGGCTTTCCCAGGTAAGTACTATCAACTTCAGCAGAATCCAAGGATTTGTTTAAAACGACTCCTCAGCCAGAAAGCCAGAATCTTTAGTCAGGTTCTTTGAATATTAACCTGATCCTCAATACATAATAAGTAACCTACAATATAGCATGTTAACATTTTATTGCAACTTTGCCTTAAAAAACAAAAAAAAATTCAGCTATTACTGTTGCAAAAATAACCTTTTACAGATGGAGAAAATATAAACCAATACAGTGCTGTCTTTCTAGGTCTGTACACACAGCTCCCTTGCCCCAGCTACTGCTCAGAGCATTCCCAACCCGCAGCAAAGTGAAAACTGATCAATCTAGTTGGATTTCACTGCTGCTTTTCAGAACCCTATAAGCAGCCGAGAAACTGACCAAAAACATCGAGTCAGTTTCACCCACAGAAGCAAATCCTAGAGCTATTCACTGGAGAGACCTGAAAAAAAGGAGACTGGGGGAGAGTTAGCACAACTACACCACAGCAACTCAGGGAATGGGGGGAGTAGGAAAGAGAACGTTCCTTTTCCCTGCAATCTGCAAGAGGGGATTCAAATTTATCAGGCACCTATTATCTGAGCCCAATTTTTAGAAGGAAGCCTCTGAGAAGGGTCTAGAGCAGGGATCGGCAACCTTTGGCCTACCAGGGTAAGCACCCTGGCGAGCCAGGCCGATTTGTTTATCTGCCGCGTCCGCAGGTTCGGCCAATCGTAGCTCCCACAGGCTGCGGTTCGCCGCTCCAGGCCAATGGGGGCTATGGGATGTGGCGGCCAGCACATCCCTCGACCCGCGCCGCTTCCCGCAGCCCCCATTGGCCTGGAGCAGCGAACCGCGGCCAGTGGGAGCCATGATCGGCCGAACCTGCGGACGCGGCAGGTAAACAAACCGGTCCAGGCTGTGTGCCGAAGGTTGCCGATCCCTGGTCTAGAGACAGCACTGCGGTAGGAATGTCAGTACCCTAGCCCTTCTCAAACTGGTATGAGGTTGAATTTGTGTACACTAGGAGTTTTGGGGTCTGTAAGTCTCAGTGGGTATTTATCATCAATAAATAGACCTAGTAGAAGCTGTAGAGACAAGATCAGCAATTTAATCACTGTGTTGGCAAGGTTATGTGACACAGTGATAGAAATGCCAAACCTTATCTACACTTCACTGGTGGTAACAAAGGGAAGCTGGAGATACACCTAGAGGGAATTCCAAGCCTGAAATATCCTAGTTTGATTCTGTGAGCCTTCTCTATAGAAATATAGGGATGGAAGGAACCTCAAAAAATCATCTAGTCCAGGGGTCAGCAACGTTCGGCA
>NC_048317.1:17369814-17389156 GCF_013100865.1 Trachemys scripta elegans | reverse complement strand
GCGGGCCAGGCCAGTTTATTTACCTGCTGATGCGACAGGTTCGACCGATCGAGGCCCCCACTCGCTGCGGTTCGCCGTCCCGGGACAATGGGGGCGTCGGGAAGCGGCGCGGGCCAAGGGATGTGCTGGCCGCGGCTTCCCACTGCCCCCATTGGCCCAGGACGGCGAACCACGGCCAGTGGGGGCCACGATCGGCCGAACCTGCCGCGTCAGCAGGTAAATAAACTGGCCCGGCCCACCAGGGTGCTTACCCTGGCGAGCCGCGTGCCGAACGTTGCCGACCCCTGATCTAGTCCATCCCCTACACTGAGGCAGGACAACTATATCTAAACCATCCATGACAGGTGTTTGTCTAATCAGTTCTTGAAAACTTCCAATGACGGGGATTCCACAACCTCCTTTAGAAGCCTATTCCAGAACTTAAATATCCTTATAGTTAGAAAGGTTTTCCTAAAATCAAACCTAAATCTCCCTTGCTGCAGACTAAGACAATTACTTCTTGTCCTACCTTCAATGGACATGGAGAACAATTGATCACCGTCCCCTTTATAACGGTCTGTCATAGCGTAGTCACCGAGTCCTATCAGCCCTTAACCACTAACCACAACCCCTCCTTCCCCACCACCCTGTTTTATTGTATTTTATATTTACAATGAGTCACCAGTTTCTCCATTTGCTTCTGAGGAAGGGTGCTGTAGCAACAGCAGCCAGGACTGCCTACTTCTGCTTTCCTTCAAGCGCCCAACTCTTCCTCTGACACTCCCTTTCTGTCTGCGTATATAGGACTAGCTGCTGGGGATACTTCCACCCAATTAGCCCCTGAGATGTACCCCCACTCAGTTATTGGCCTCATCTGCCCACTGCCTTTCAATCAGAGCTCAATCAGTGCAAACAGGTAGGGATTTGAATGATTGGGGTGCTGAGTGAACTCCAGAGCCAGCAAACCCTGTTATACAACCCCTAACGTATTTGAAGGCTGTTATCGGGTCCCCCCTCAGCTTTCTTTCTTCAAGATTAAACACGCCCAGGTTTTTTCACCTTTTCTCACAGGTCAAGTTTTCTAAACCTTTTAACAGTTTTGTTGCTCTCTTCTGGACTCTCTCCAATTTATCTACAGGATGGCACCCAGAATTTGACACAGTACTCCAGCTGAGGCCTCACCAGTGCCAAGCAGGGCAGGACAATTACATCCCATATCTTACATAAAATATTCCTGTAATATACTCAGAATATTAGACTTTTTCATATTGTTGACTCATATTCAATTTGCAATCCACTATAATTCCCAGATCCTTTTCCACAGTATTACTACTAGCCAGTTATTCCCCATTTTGTAATTGTGCACTTGATTTTTCCTTTCTAAAGTACAATACTCTGCATTTGTCTTTATTGAATTTTACCTGGTTGATTACGTTGGTAAATTGGAGAATTGGTCTATAATTCTGAATTCTAATCCTATCCTCCAAAGTACTAGCAACCTCTCCCACTTTGGTGTCAGCCACACATTTTAAAAGCACGCTTGCCACTCTGTTACCCAAGTCACTAATTAAAATACTGAATAATACCGGACCCAGGACAGACCCCTGTAGGACCCCACTAAATACATCCTCCCACTTTGACAGCAAACCATTGATAACTACTCTTTGAGTACGAGTTTTCAACCAGCTTTGCATCTACCTTATAGAAATTTCACTAGAGCACATATCCCTAGTTTGGAACTCTGTCAAAAGCCTTACTAAATGCAAGATACATCACATCTAACGTCCCCCTCTCCACTAGCCCAGTAACCCTATCAAAGGAGGAAATTCAGTTAGTTTGGCATGATTTGTTCTTGGCTACTCCTTATCACCCTATTATCCTCTAGATGCTTACAACTTGATTGTTTAATAATCTGTTCCAGTATCTTTACAGATATCAAAGTTAGGCTGACTGGTCTATAATTTCCCGGGTCCTCTTTGTTTCCCTTTCTAAAGATAGATACTATGTTTTCCCTTTTCTAGTTCGCTAGGACTTCACCCATTCTCAATCGGGGGAGGTCCTGGACGATTGGGAAAAGGCAAATGTAGTGCCTATATTTAAAAAAAGGGAAGAAAGAGAACCCGGGGAACTACAGACCAGTCAGCCACACCAGCCCCCGGCAAAATCATGTAGCAGGTCCTCAAGGAATCCATTTTAAAGCACTTGGAGGAGAGGAAGGTGATCAGGAACAGTCAACACGGATTCACCAAGGGCAAGTCATGCCTGACCAACTTGATTGACTTCTACGATGAGATAACTGGCTCTGTGGATATGGGGAAAGCAGTGAATGTGATATATCTTGACTTTAGCAAAGCTTTTGATACAGTCTCCCATAGTATTCTTGCCACCAACTAAAAAGTATGGATTGGATGAATGGACAATAAGGTGGATAGAAAGCTGGCTAGATTGTTGGGCTAGTGATCATCCTTAGAGTGAAGCATCCTTAGAGGTTTTTAAGGCCTGGCTTGACAAAGCTTTGGCTGGGATGATTTAGTTGGTGTTGGTCCTGCTTTGAGCAGGAGGTTGGACTAGATGACCTCCTGAGGTCTCTTCCAACCCTAATATTCTATGATTCTCCATGAGTTCTTGAAGATAATCACTAACGGTTCTGCGATTGCTTCAGCAAGCTCAAGTACCCTAGGTGAATTTCATCAGGACTTCTTGACTTGAAAAATACAGCTAACTCATCTAAACACTCCTCAACCTGCTCTTTCACTATTCTGGATTCTGTTCCTTCCCCCTTACTGTTAATATTACATTTGTTAAGCATCTGTTCACAATTAACCTTTTTAGTGAAGACTGAAGCAAAACAGACATTAAACACCTCGGCCTTACTGGTGTCATCCATTCCTAGCTCTCCTTCCACACTAAGCAGAGGACCTACACTTCCCTTCATCTTTATGTTGATCCTTAGGTATTTACAGAATACCTTCTGACTGGCTTTTATGTCCCTTGCTAGGTGTAACTCATTTTGTGCCTTAGCCTTTCTGATTTTGTCCCTGCATTCTCGTGCTATTCTTTTGAACTCAAACCTTAGCAATGTGTCCATGTTTCCACTTTTTGTAGGATGCCTTTTGATTTTCAGATCATTAAAGAGCTCCTGGTGCAGCCTATGTTAGCTTCCTATCTTTCCTTTGTGGCCGTATGATTTTCTGTTGTGGCTTTAATATTGTTTCTTTGAGAAACTAGCAGCTCTCCTGAACTCATTTTTCCCTTAGATAATTTTTCCATGGGACCTTACACTGCAGATTTCTGAGTTTGTTAAAGTCTGCCTTTTTGAAGTCCATTGTCCTTATTATGCTGCTGAGTCCTTCTTTTCCTTAGAATCATGAAATCTGTCATTTCATGATCCCTTTCAATCAAGTTGCCTTCCACATTCAGATTCACAACCAATTCTATTAGTCATAATCAAGTCGAAAATGGCTGCCTTCTGGTTACTTCCTCTACTTTCTGAAACAAGAAGTTGTCCCAAACACATTCCAAGAAGTTACTGTATATTTTCTCTTTTTCTGTATTACTTTTTCAACAGATGCCTGGGTAGTTAAAGTCCCCCATTGTTATCAGATCATGTGTTTTGGCTATTTCTGTTGTTTGTTCCAGAAATGCCTCCTTCAGCTCCTCCTCCAGATTTGGTGAATGAATTGTAGTGGAGAAAGGTAAAGGAGGCGAGGAGGAATAGCAAAGAGAAAAATGGTGTACATATGCATGCCTGCACATGCACAACATGGTATAAGGGAAGATATTTGAAGAACAAATAACAAAAGCTGTGTGCCAGTAACTGATGGAAGAATTTGGCTCTAAAATAGATGAGGAAATCTTCAAGAACTTCAGAAGCAGTGTGCCCTGGGGAGTGTGTGTCAGCTGGACCACCAACATATAAAGGAGGCAATCAAAGAGGACAAGGAGACCATACAGAAGCTAAATTATAGCTTTACACCAGTGTTCACCATAGGATAAGAGGGAAGTAGCTTCCTTGGGGTTACTCTGCACTGTCAGTGACAGAGGTATCAAAAGAGAGGTGATGGCACAGTTAGACAAATTAAATTCCAGTAGATCTCCACAGCCAGATGATTTACACTGGAATTTAGAAAGAACTAAAGACCAAATTAGCTGAGCTAATAATAAAAATAAATAATATAGCATTAAAAACAGCTACTATGTAGGAAGACTAGAGGGTGGCCAATGTTGTATGTGTGTTTTTGCAAAGGTGCTGCTGAGGATGATCCTAGGAATCAGTGGCCAGCGAATCTTAACTATTTTGTCTGATACTGAAGTAAGAATTAAAAAACACTTGTAACCAGTATCCTGGGATGCTTTGGCTCCAGAATCCACCACTGCACTCCAGAATCAAAGCTTTCGTTTTTTTTTTAAAAGAGTAAGTTTCCAGCCCGTATTATCATCAAGTTAAATTAGAAAGCATGAACCAAATGTATACTGATATAGTGCTATCTTCCTGAAAAAATAGGTCAGAGGTGCAAATTCATCTCAATAGGACATTAACTCTGAAACCTAAAGAGTTTAACTATTTAACTGAACATCGTTTTAGCAGAAACATACATTTAATGTACTTATCCCACAATCCCCTAGATGCCAAAAGCCCCAATACGCCTCTATAGAACTGCTGTAACTTCCAGCTCCCCCGGACAACTTCTACAAGACAGTTATGCCTTGTCAGTACACACACAAAGCTCGGTGGCATATCAAAAACTGAAAATATGGAGACAAAATAAAAAACTGAATTTAATCTCAAATTGAATAACAGAGGCCAATGTGCTGCTTGCTTTATGCATTTTCATATTTTATGCGTTAACACGTCCATATTTTAATTTAAATGAAGCTGCCACAGAATTCTCAATCTACTACACCAAAGTGCCAAAGAGTTCAGGTATCCTGACATACACCTTTGATGTGGAGAACAAAACAGAAACAAACCAATACATCTTTTGTAAATGTAAACCATGTCATACAAGGAAAGAATAAAGAGACCAGAATTGTTTCGAGAAAAATCAGAGGAGAGATATTAGATAACGAACAGTGTGGAGAAGGTCACTCAAGGACTCCCATTTGCCCCTCCCAGAGTACGATAGATACTTCTACAGCATTAAAAACATGACACGTCTAAAACAGATAGAAGGGAATAAATTTTGCTGCTGCTGGACACTATCAATCCAATGCAGCAGTACCATTCAAAAAAGGATTAGACATCCCGATAAAAAACATCATCTATAATTACACAGACCATCAATCCCATGCTCCAAGGTAAAAGCTGAATGGTAGCTGGGGTGACCAAGAAAACCCTTCTCTATGGTCTAGTACTGCATAAGTAGCTGCATTTTGTGAGGCAAAGGAAGGAGGGCAGGAGTATGTCTTCCAGCTGAAGCTTCTTGCATTGACCACTGTCTGAGGCAGGATACCAGATTCTAGCAGCCATTGGTCAGTTCACACACGACAGTTCTGGTCTCCAGAATTCTAAACAGAAATTTTAAACCCTCCTCAGAAAGCCAGAACTTTTTTTAAAAGTGTAGCATTTAGGAGGAGAAAAACCTTCAAGCCATAGAATTAACTGAGACACATTGTAAACTCAATCTTTTTAAAACCCTGTAAAAGCTCTGCTCTAAAGGGAGTCCTGGATCTGCTGCTTGGAGGTAGAGAATTTTAAGAGCCCCTCATGAGGGATGGTTCTAAGCCAGCAGTGGGCAAACTTTTTGGCCCGAGGGCCACATTTGGGTATGGAAATCGTATGGCATGCCATAAATGCTCACAAAATTGGGGGTTGGGGTGCGGGAGGGCTCCGACTGGGGGTGTCGGCTCTTGGGTGGGGCTGCAGATGAGGAGTTAGGGGTGCAGGACAGTGATCCGGGCTGGGACCGAGGCGTTTGAGGACAGGAGGGGGATCAGGGCTGGGGCAGGGGGTTGGGGCATGGGAGGGGGGCAGGGGGACAGGCACCAAGCAGCTCCCAGAAGCAACAGCATGTCCCCCGTCTGGCTCCTATGCGGAGGCGCAGCCAGGCAGCTCTGCGTGCTGCCCCATGTGCAGGCGCCACCTGGCCAATGGGAGCTGCGGGGATGGCGCTCAGGGTGGGGGCAGAGGAGCTGGAGGGGGGACATGCCGCTGCTTCCGGGAGCCGTGCGGAGTGGGGCAAACCCCCGACCCTGCTCACCGGCAGGAGATCGAGGGCTGGATGTGGCTCCCGGACCATAGTTTGCCCATCCCTGTTCTAAGCCCTGCTCCAGAGCAAAGCTCTGCCTCCAGTTGCCCTGGAGATGGGGAACACCCCACTGTGAAAACTGTCTGACATGAAGGGGATTCAGTAATCAAATCATACAAAACGAATTCCACTGTTACCGTAGATAGGGTTACAGAGGCTGCAGCTCTTTCAATTACTCTGGGGAGTTTTTTTCATCATTGGTTCTGCTGCTTAAATGATTTCCAGCACTTTGCACTGCCCTATCATTTCTCCTCCCTGGGGTTACAGGTGCCCAAGTGCCAGATCCAGATATGAAAGGAAGGTCACAAAGACTCTGCCTTGCCACAAATCTGTTCAGCAGCTCTTGAAAAAGCAGCAGGTTCCTGTTTCACAGTGCTTTACAGAGGCACCGCTGTCAGTAACCTTAGGCCCAAATCATTATTAGCTGCAGTGGGGCCCTGCCAGCATAGCTGCACTCCACAGAGGCCAATCCACCGATCTTCCCGTCCCAGGGGGCAGTCTTTCTTACAATCGAGATATCGAAAATACCTAGATGGCCTCCATTACAGCAGCATCCGAGCACCTCACAATCTTTAATGTATTTATTCCCACAGCACACCCAGGAGGCACTGAAGTATTATTTTACAGATTGAGAATTAAGCATGGAGAGACAAAGTGACTTGTGTGAGGTCACCCAGGAACGAGGGGGCAAAGTAGAGAACTGAACCCATGTTTCCCGAGTCCCAGGCCCTATGTCTGGATATCTGGGTTTTAATTCAGTTTTATTTATTGAAGTTTGTTTGACGCTGGTGGGACTAACAGCCTTGAAGAATGAAGATCTGTGTCCACAGAACAGGAATAGCTTGAGCAGCAGCAGTGAAACTGTGCCCCATGCCAGCATGCCAATGAGTTCCATACCTAACCTGGAAGGATCGTGTCTCTAAGAAGCAGGGGAATTCACTCATACCCCAAGCATTCAGATGAGACTGAACAAAGAGGCCAGATTGGTGCCAGTCATGATTGTAAAGTTACTATCATGTATCTGTTTTAATTTGCACCGAGCCATATACCAAACCTTAAACATAAAATCAAAACAACCTGCAATTTGCCCTGGAATTGCTATGTGGTTCACTGGAGTCCTTTAACTAGGATTCTGCCTTTGCGTGTTAGGAAGGCACAATCATGCAATAGTATCTAGAAGGCAGTTTCAGCACTACATATTAGAAGACTGATTTAAAACAGAAGCATGAGACAAACATTTGGGCTCCATAATATCATCAAGGTGGAATGCCAAGGTGCGACTGTCCTCCCTACACAGGAGGTAACTCAACACCCCCCTGTGCAAAGGTACAAATAGAAAAGTAGGACCGAGACCCAAGGCTCTACTCAACACACATGCTCAGGGAATTTGGTTTCATTTAATTAACCCTGCACCTATGCTTTGCAGGGCCCTGTCTTATTTAGACTGTAAAGTTCATGGCAGGGAACATACAGGAGTGTGTAATGTGGCATATAAATTAGCGGTGCTATATAAATGATTCAGAATACCACTAAATTATTTCCACTTAATCAAAAGAGTCCCAACAAAACTCCAGGAATTTACACATTCTCCCTAGAGATATATATAGAAGCTTTCCTTGGCTAAACAACCCTTCCGACTCACCACAAATAAAATTCTCCAACTCAGTCTTCTTCCTTATTCAAATCACTGTTTCAGAGAAAGCCTAGGGAAAGTGAGCCCTACCACATGCCCCAGGAGTCAAGAAATCCAGGCTCTGCCATGCCAAGCAGGTATATAAGCTTCAGAGGCAAGGATTCACCTCTGAAAAGGAGAGATTACTCTTCTTGGGCAGTAACTGGAGTTCTTCGAGATGTGTTGCCTTATGTATCCGTGCATTCTGAAAATATC
The DNA here is from genome assembly GCF_013100865.1 of Trachemys scripta elegans. NCBI lineage: Eukaryota > Metazoa > Chordata > Testudines > Emydidae > Trachemys > Trachemys scripta. The sequence continues at coordinate 17,381,041 of NC_048317.1, read as the reverse complement.
ATGGACAGACCATGTAACCAAAAAAACAGCATTGGAAATTATTGGAACCCAGCAAAAGCTAGTCAGAGAACTTATGAAAACAAAGTTTCAATTTGCAGGGCACATTTTAAGAGGTTCAGCAGGTGATGAATGTTTATGGGCACTGGAAATGAAAACAGATGGCAGAAGAACACGAGGCAAAAAAAGAAGTTGGATGGATGATGTGGTATCCTGGGAAGATTGAAAAGGACTAGTCATCCACAAAGAGTCTAGCAGAGGATCGTAACGAATGGGCTACCATGGTTGCAAACCTCTGGTAATGAAGACACTACATAAGACAATGGGGAATGAGATTGTCTGGAGCACACGCGGAGGCTGAATGAGCACTGCTACCAAAAATCTCCACATGCATACCTGAAATGGAGTACCCTCAGGGACACTACTCAAAGAATACCCTTGTACCAGATCTCTTTTCTGAACCTGGGAGATGTTAGTGCAAATGCTGACGATGATTGTAGCTGCTAGGGTATCACATGGGGAGAGTAGGAAGCCATTCAAGGTAGCCAACACCAGCCTGCCCCTGATTGCATGTAGCAGAGCCAAATGGATGACACACCTGCTATTGCTGAAACCAAAGAGGAGAGCCTCAGCTGCTGTTTCAAGGGGAGAAGAGATGCAGAAGTCCAACTCCTGACAAAGTGAGAGGGAGACAGTGGAACAGCCCACCCAGCAAGCCTAGAGCAGAAGCCATGCCACACTTCAACTTTCATACACTAGACCTTGCCTAGTCTATTGTCTCACCAGCAGGAGCAGCAAGGACAACAGTCTGATCACACCAGAACAGAGCCCCTGCCAATGAGAGTGGAGCCCAGCCAAGCCAGCTGGGAGAAGGAAGGGAACTTGGAGGACCCCAGACAGACCCCAGAGAGTGGGGGAGCAAAACCAGTGAGTGTATGTGTGTACACAAACACGTACACACACACTTATTTTATTTTCTCAGTCACACAGATCTGTATTAATACATCTGTGCCTCTTGGGAGAAGAAACAGGGAGCTGCAGCAGCACCAGTCCAGGGGAGTCCAAATGAGCTCAGAGAAGATTTCTATTATCAATTGCTATTTGCATTTCATATTGCATAGAATTAACTTTGGTTTGTCTTGTTACTTAGGAAGCTGGGATCCCAGAATTCAACATCTTGAGTCTATTGAAACAGGCAAAATATCCTCTGGAATCTGTTGAGTTTGACTGTGAAGAGAAGTCCAGCAACATGCAAACAATACTTGTGAAGATTCCAACAAAGAAAACAAGTGTCCCTGTGTGCCACTTAATTACTCTATCCCAATAGCACACACCATATCTAGCAGAAAAGCGCTGAATGGCAATTCTTAGCCAGTCCCTGTGAGAAAACCCAAACTGATTATCCAGAGCTAATTGCAAGGAACAAGGAGTTGGGTTGTTCTGTGTGCCTGAAAGGACAAGAGTTTGGAAACTGACCAAAATAAAAATAAACCACACATGGTACTCAATTCTCTATGAAGTGTGGTTCTATGTAGTCTTACTTTGACTACTGTAGGTGCAGTAGATGTCAATTAAAAAAAATCATGACCACAAGCAATCAAAATCCCATCCTGTAGCTGAGAAAGAACATGCAGAGTATGACTAACAAGGAAAAAATACACTGTTACAGAGCACAGTGCTTGACTTAAAACTACCTGCCAGATATTCTGTACAGCTTATAAAACCACAAAATATAAGAGGGCATTTACTGATATTTCAGCTGACACAAATATGCAGTAACTGAACAGGTTCAATACAAGAGGAGTTCTTTAGTCTGAGGCAGCATGTACCGGTTCACTGAATGTTTACCACAATAAATGAAAATTAAAGCTGTCTCAACAATGCAGAAGAGTGCAAAGCTCAGTGTGATGATAGATAAATCAAGATCATCAAGCAACCACTTGGCCCTCCTGTGAGACTGAGAACAATAGTGAGGTTACCCAGTTTTAGAACCACTTTCTTTCTGGTGCTGAATGCAAGGACATCATCAGATTCTTTGGGACAGTCTGAGGCACAGTAATTCACTGAAGCCTTCCTGAAGCAGAGCAACTATTTCGTTTGCATCTGTTGAAGAAACTGCCATGCTGGGGGGAAATGTGTGAAGTAGTTTTGACTTCACTGCAATCTGGTCATCTGGCATTGCTGCCGTCACAGACCAGAAACATGACATGACAAGACAGGGGGGTCAGTCACCTCCAGAGAGTCTTCAGCAAGTTTGATGTCCTTTGTAACTCCTAAGAATCAAGGACTCAACAAGAGTTGTGAGTGTGAAGAGATTGCTGATCACAGCTGGTCGGTACTGACAAGCTGTCATCGATATCCACTGGATGACATCAAATCAGATATCTATAAAAGCCACCACTAATGCCTATCCTCCACTACACTAACATTTCAGTGAGGACTTCATGGACAACAGAGATGCAGAACACTGTGCCAAGTGCAGTGGTCTTAAAATCATTCTGACCTCCAGTGATTTGGTGCACAACTTAGGAATCATGAGAGACATTGCTTCTGAACTGGTATTCAGATAGATGCAAATTAAAAAGAGTAACATCTAGCGGAAGCTGACATATTGCTGCCAGCACAGATTCCAGTGTTTGCCTCAGTGGCTGACACCTCAGGACTGTATGTGGAGCATACAGGACAGGCTATGTCACTTTGAAATACCAAACTGTACCACTGAACGTGCTTGAATTCATGCTGGACAGTTATGCAGGAGTCTAGCTAACACCACAGAAAGTAGGTCAATGAGTATAAGGGCCTCCAATGCTTGGACATCTGTCTGAAGTGTATGCAGAATAGTCACTTGTCGAAGCTACCACAGATACCAAGAGTTATGGCCTTATAACATGGATATACTCTATGTGGACAGCAAAGAAAAAAGTTTTTGCAGGAAATATAGCATATGCAAAATGGAAGAAGAATGATTGTTCAGGGCCTACAAAGACTGAAAACTACTATAGCAATGATTTCCACTGCCAAAGCTAACTACAAGAGAGAATTCACTACCATGAACATGTACAATTGTGGCTCCAGCTTCTCACAAGACAGTCTACAATGATGCTAATGAAGCTGGATAGACCAACACTCTGAAAATCTAATCTAGGAAAATACATCAGAAATATGTCCATTTTGGTGGAAGGCACTCCGTAGATGCTACTGCACAGAAAACACAATGAAGAAGTAGTATAGTCATATTATGAATGCCTATGTGTACTACTGAGAGCCTCAATACTTCCACAACAATAATACATCTGAGATGAAATCCTAGCTACATTGAAGTCAATGGCAAAACTCTCACTGATTTCAACAGGACCAGGATTTCATTTTGGTTTTGCAAGGAAGGAATTCATTATCATAGAGTTTCCTCCAACTATAGAATGGATCTCAAGCTATTTCAGTTTTATATATCTCATTTCAATGTGGCATAAAAATTATCAACCAGTTACCTGAAAAACATACAGATGTTATGATATTCCCTTAGAGAGGTTACAACTGCCTCCTTTATCCATAGATGGCAATTAGCTGTAAATCATAAGGTTCCACAGAAAGTATATCTTCATTTAAAATGTTTATTATTGTCTCATGAGGGCGAACATTATTACTGTTGTTTCCTCGCCAGCAATGGCTTTATCAGTAGTATCACTAGATCATGTTTCGAAGTAACATCCAGGTGTAATTTTTAATGACATCCTGTTGGTTTAATGAAGGACATTACTTCCTGAAAACTTTATAAAAACCATATGCATTTTAACTATGAAAATATCAAGTAACTCAGCAATTCACACTATACACCATTAATAAAATATGTTTCACCTTTACCCGCCACTATCACTGATGATGTCAGCAGAATTCTAAGACTGTTAATTATTGTGATTAGCACATTGAGGTCCTGGGTCCATGACTGAGACTCCTCCATGCTACTGCAATGCAAACAATAAATAACAAAATAATACTGTGCAAGAACCAGAAGCAGACATTAGAAACACTGTTTGTAAGGGAAGTGGCAGGGGTAAGTCAAAGCCCACACAGCTTTGATATTTTAGGATTTTTTCCCCTCTCTAGTTTCTTGGCAATATAGTGGGTAGAATTTAAAATCTATATAAATACATAGGATCCAAAGGACTTTCTTCATCAGATTATTCATAATTTAAATTAAGTGCAAGTTTGAGGCTGAAAACTTTGTAGTCTCCTGTTAGTTGAACAGTAACTGTGGAGATGTTTTTCACGTGTTCTTGTAATTTGCAGGAACAGGACAAACAGCGCCCAGGGTCAGTGTATAAATAAGAGTGGCCAATGGGTAGCAGGAACACTTACATTTTGTAAAATATAATTTTTTTAGAAAGGAGATGCTGTGTAAGCACCTCATTCCAACTCCATCATCTTCCCTTTCTGGTCACTATCCCATTGACTGGATACACACCCCTCATGTAATATGGAAACGTGCAACATTTCTCATGCAGAGTCATATAGCTCTGTGGTAACAGAAGCAAGAAAATCCATGTTACGTAAAAAGATAGGACCAAGATTGATCAAAAAGATGCCCCCCAGGAAGAGACATACAAATCTCTCACTCTCTGCAGTGGTGGGTGTTGCTACAGAAGATGAGTTGCCAAGAACAAAATCCACCATGTCTCCCAGGAAGACATTATGGGAGAGGAAATGCCCACTCATAATGTCTAGCCCAATCCACGTGCTGTAAACCTTGAGATACACGCTAATCTCCAAGCATTTAAAACGGGGGCCTGGCCTGTTCTACAGAGTTAAAGGCAACTACTATGCAGCAGCATGGCAGGAGGTGGGCTGTGACGGGGAAGAGTATGTTTCTGGCCAATGCAAGGCAGTGCCAGAGCTGGACACTTGCCTAGAGTGAGTCCTACTGGTCCACATTCCCCTGCAGAGAACATACCTCTTCCCAGCCAGCCCTAATACAGGGCTCCACCTCCCTCTATTTGCTGGCTCTTGGCTTGGGAACAGCAGGGATACTGGGAGGGCAGGGCAGAGCCCAGAGAGGACGTGCTAGCACCCTGTCAGGAGACAGCGGATAAGGAGCATAAGGCTCTCTGCCAGCAGGGAAGGCGAATCACTGGGTGTCCTACTATTTGGAATGCAAGGGGCTGGGGGCCGAGAAGGTGATGACTTAGTTGGAGCTGGGAAGGAGAGATGGTGCTGAAAAAGGAAATATGGCAGGGCTGCCGTCCAAGGGGAGGTAGTTGAAAACAAAGACCGAAGCAGAGTTCTCAGCTCCCATCTCCCAACACTCTATGGATGAGGACACTCATTCTAAGGGTTAATCAGCCACTGGCCATATACTCTTCATGGTTTAATTAATCCCATAGTTGAACTACATGAAGGCAAGAGAGACATGACTGATATGTTGTTATGGGTTCTAAGCAAACATGGTTTTGGGTCAGGACTTGCAACGCCTAGTTTTCAATGTGGACTGCAGCATACAAGACACCAAAACTGAAAGAAACACCAGATGTTTCCTTTAACACACACAAACAGCTAGTATGCACAGCTGTAATCCTTGCTGCAAAGTAACTACTCTTCCTAGCGTCCTTCCCAGCACCACAGACATCAATAACACATTAGGGGGAAGCCAGACGGATTCCACTGAGATTGCATTGCACTGTATCTGCCCCCAGCATGCTCACCAAACAGCAGTAAATGTGGCTCCAGCAATGCATGAATTGGAACAGCTCCCTTGATAATATATCGACCTGAAGGAGCCCCACACAGTCTTTGGCACATTGTCAGGAGAACCGAGAGTGGAGAGGAACTGTGTATTTCTGAATGGGAGGATAGCTGAGTTTTACATACTTGCAGTGACACTAACAGCTCCATTCCTGTAGCATAGCAAAGCTCAAAAAACAACCCCCCAGGAGATTTCTGGACTCCTCATGCTATGTCATACAGGCATGCACAAGAGCTAATTAAAGTAGGGCCAGAGGGACTGAGCAGGTCAGCTGTCGGACATTTGCAAAAAGTGCTTGTGAATTTAGATCATATTGATGCTATTTGATTAGTAGCATGAATAAAGTTTTGAGAGAGAGGTGTTAGGTCTAGTGGCACAAGCACAGACCTGGAAGTCAGGAACTCCAGAGTTTTACTCTCAACTCTGACAAACTCCTTCTCTGGCCTTGGCAAATCAACTGATCTCTGTGCCTCAGTTTCCTTATCACCAAAGGAAAGATAATACTGACCTGTTACCTACTGCACAGTGGAGTTGCAAGGATTACTTAAAACTTTTTAAGAGGAAAAATTCAGTAAAAGCGTGAAGTATCATTCTGCTCTTTTGGGCAAATGTATCACAGATCGACTGCCCTACAAACAGAGATTCTCTGTCTATCCACGTGAGACCAACTTCTCCACTAACCTGAAAAATGGGAGAGTTAAAGACTAACAGATTCAAAATTTGCCCTTCTCATCACAAAACATAACTGAATTTCAGCTGCGTTCCCTGAATACCCAGTGCAATGGGAAAAATAGACAAGAAAAAGAAGCGGACAAAGATGAAAATATGAAGGTTATGAGAAACTCAGACATATCAAATTCTCAATTATGATGGCACCGAAGTGCAAGTTCACATACCTAGCAATGGGTAGTATATTGCTTCAGATTTTGAAAATAAGAGTGGTTCATGTAACAAGCACAGGCCTCTGCATAAAAACACAACTCAGCACACAGGTATGTGAATTTCACAGCCTGACAAAACATATATTTGGTCTGCTTTGTAGGACAGCAGTCACACACATTCTAAAGGTGCATAAAACAAGGCCATCCAGAGCTACATTCCTCCTCTCCCCCACAGATGCTCAACTGGTTTGTTTACATGCACTTTTACTGTTTTCTTTCTTCATTGTTTCCCCGCCCCCAAATCTGATCAGTGCTCTTTCCACCCCTTTGTCTCAATCTTTTCTTGTGTTACTCTTACATAAAGTAAAAAGATAAAAGGTACAGCTCATTTCTCCCCCCTCCCAACCCAAAATATATTCCCTATAGTTCAAAGGTTGGTTCGTTGGTGAATACCAACACTTTGCCCTTCTACATCACCTTTCATCCAGGATGTCAAGGTATTTTATAAACATTGTTTCCAGACAGGTAAGTCAAAGTTAAGTATCATCCCCATTTTATACCTCAGGAATCCAAGACAGAGAGGGTGAAACAACTTGCCCAAGGATATAGAGCCAGCAATGGCTGACTCACTCTTTTGCTCTAATCTCTGGACATATCTTGGGGGCTTCGAAGGCTGAGGGGGGATATGATTGCTCTCTTTAAATATATCAGAGGGATAAATACAAGGGAGGGAGAGGAATTATTCCAGCTTAGTACTAATGTGGACACGAGAACGAATAGATATAAACTGGCCGTGGGGAAGTTTAGGCTTGAAATTAGACGAAGGTTTCTGACCGTCAGAGGGGTGAAATATTGGAACGGCCTTCCGAGGGAAACGGTGGGGGCAAGGGACCTGTCTGGTTTTAAGATTAAGTTAGACCAGTTTATGGAGGGAATGGTTTAATGGTAAAACATATTAGCTGAGGAATACCGAGCAATGGTAGGTAAATAGTATAATGGCTAACAAGGGTCAGGCTGGAGACTCTTGCCTACATGCTCGGGGTCTTACTGATTTGGGGTCGGGAAGGAATTTTCCTCCAGGGTAGATTGGCTGAGGCCCTGGAGGTTTTTCGCCTTCCTCCGCAGCATGGGGCAGGGATCACCAGCAGGAGGGTCTCTGCCAATTGAAGTCACTAAAACACAGGATTTGGGGACTTCATTAGCAGAGTCAAGGAAAGGGTAGGGACGGTTTTGTGACCTGCAGCATGCAGAAGATCAGACCAGATGATCATAATGGTCCCTTCTGACCTTAAAGTCTATGAGTCTATGAGAGGTTTCTTTTTCTTTTTTTAATAAAGTGAATTCAGTCTCATGTTTGCTGTTTTGAAAGAAGAATATAAAGTTATTATTAACAGATATGGACTTCTCTTGAAGTGAAAAGTTATGATTCATGGAGCTGTGATGTAAATACACCTCTGCCTCGTTATATCGCTGTCCTTGGGAGCCAAAAAATCTTACCGCATTATAGGTGAAACCGCGTTATATCGAACTTGCTTTGACCCGCCGGAGTGCGCTTTACTGCATTATATCCGAATTCGTGTTATATCGGGTCGCGTTATATAGGAGTAGAGGTGTACTGACCAAGAAGAATTTGAGGTCAATATCTGCCTCAAGGGAAAACAAATGTTGATGTAAAAAAAACAAAAAACAAATAAAAATATGTATTGTTATGTTACATACACTCTTACCTATTGTAATGGACTGACTTATTAGTATGTGCACCACACTCTCTACTGGATGGCTTCAGAACTACTCAAGTGTGTGTCAGAGACCTTATAATGCTACAGCTAATGGTAACTGTCCTTTAGCTCAAGTGGTAGAAATCTGTGCTTTCAGAGATGAGTTCTAGCCTTACTGTCTTTGTGAAATTCTATATGGCTTTGGTGACGATCATGAAATCCTTGGTGCGTTCATCATACTATGTTCCAAATGTCTTGAGCTAGAATATCTGGAAATCTTCATCATGGCCAGGATGGGAAAAGTGTGAAACAAACATTCAAATGGGAAAATGAAGCTGGAGGTCCAGAAAAAGCTATTGTCCTTTTTTGAGAGGTAACTTTCTGCAACCAGTTAGCAGGTACTTATTTATATATGGAATTTGATTGATAAACACTCTTCCTGACCAGTGTTACTGATTTCCAAAGAGATAAATAGAAACTGTCATTACATGGATTTTTTAGCCAATATGAGGCAGGATTTATCATATAAACAACAACAGTAAACAATACTATAGAGCTAAGACCAAAATAGCCAAGCTTCAGTACCCTAAAGGTAGGCTTTGATCTCCATATTTTAGGCACCTAAATAATTGACCTGACTTTCAGAAGTGCGGAACACCCACAACTTCCACTGAGGTCAAAGGAAGCTGAGGTACTCAGTAATTCCGAAAATAAGACTTAACCATTCAGACTTGAAAATATTGGCATAATTCTACACAGCAGTTTCAAAAAAATGTAAACTAAACCTCAATGACATGCAGCAGCAAATTTGACACTATGTTTATTTTTAAACATCTTGCTATTTATACAACAGTCTCAAACCTTTTCTTGCTCTGCTTCCAGTTCTGTCAGAGTGCATCATTCTGAGAGTTGTGGAAGGATCAGATGTTTTCCTACAGATACCTTTCAAAGGGTAAACAAAGAAAAGCCCCAAGGGATAGTAATTATGGGATTTATCTGCCCAGTCACTGGGATTACCCTTTATGTCACACCAGAAATGCCTCAGGAGTAAGGAACCACATTTTTCAGTGATAGATATTCCAGCACCATCCTCTACTTGATCATTTTTATATTGTGCTGCATTGAGCGAAGTACTTCAGCAACATCCCAAAGCATCCACGTAGAGAGAAGGAAGCAGAAAACTGCCTGGGAATTTCCTGTGATGTCCCCAGTTTAAAAAGAAGCAGTTAGAATGTTAGAATTTCCTGTGATGTCCCCAGGTTAAAAAAATCTACTGGTTAGAATGCTGTCTTTGGCAGGTCATTTCACCTCTCTCTGTCTTATTTTTCTCTTCCTGTGAACCAGAGATAATACTACTCACCCACTTTCCATGAGATTGTGAGGTATAATTAGTTTTCATGAAGCACTCAGAGCCTTGAATAAAAGTTGCCATATAAACACTAAGTATTATTACTGAATTAACTTATACATCCATCTATCTAAGCACTTATATGGCCCTCATCCTCACAGTGTCAGAGCACCTCCCAAAATTCATAAAAAGAATAATCAATAAGTCACAGGCAGCTAGTCCCCTCCAATCTTCCCCCTGAAATATATTTTACTAACAGCCCAAGCTTTTATTAGCAAGATCTGCAGGTAACTGTCTAAGTAAAACACAGCAAACTCTAGATTCTAAGTCAGCTTTTGATGCCCACAGCTGATCAAATAAGTATCAAAAACACCAGCAAATCTGAAGAATACAGAAATGACAACTATATCAAACCAATCATCAACTGCACTGCTTGCTGCATCCAAATTCCCTTCCCCGGCTGTGTGAATACAGTTCAACTTATTTCTTTATGAGTCTTGCTTTGGACTTGAACCTGGTCCCAGAAAGGAAAGCCTGAAGTTTTATCCACAAGGCCATCCTGCCTCGCCTAGGTTTAAAAAAAAATAACACTCCGTTCTGACTGGTCAGATATTTGGGAGTTTAGCAAAAGCAAACGCCTTCTGAAATTTAACCCTATCAGTGCTATAATACAGAAGCACACATTGTGGCAAAGACAAAATGACAATCAAGCAACAGGTGGCAGCTGTTATACAATACTTTAGGCTTCCTCCAGCATCAGAAATTGAGCAAAAGACAGTACTAAATTACCTTGTAGAACTGTGCAATACACAGAATGTATGTACACAACGTGCACATACACACAACAAATATGAAACTTTTTTTTTTTTTAACGGAGGGAGTATTAAAGTACAGAAAGAGGCCCCACTCCTGCAAGTTTCTCCATGCCTGAACAGAGCGTCCACGAAGGCAGTAGGGATTGCCAATAGGAGTATCCTGCAGGACTGGGCCAGTCTGGGAAAGATAGCATGAGTTCTCAGCTTGACCTTCTCTCTTCCCTTGGAAAAGAAAAGAAAAGAAATACTCCCACCCTCCTTAAAAGCTTTGCATTTAATTATGGCTGAGAACTAGCTAGCTTCCATGCCATGAAAAATGATGCATGCATGTCCTGCTCTTTTCTCTTCCCAGAGTTCAGAGAATAGGGCAGGCTACTGTCAGGACTGTAACAAACCAAGCACAAGCAAGCTCTAGGAAGTGCTGGGGTATGAGCCACAGGGCTGGCGGGTAAAGGAGTTGGAGGTCAAGACAATACTGATGTATCTAGCAATGCTCTGCAACCCCCAAACACCCTTTTTGGAAGAACTCTAGGATTTCCCAGGCCAGCTTCACCAGAGCCCGGCACCTGGGCCAGGTGAGGGGGGAGGATGAGCGGATCCCCCCAGGCCTGGGCTGGGGCGCCCTTTGCACCCCCTCTTGGGTTTCTTTCTTCGGGGAGGTTCCTCCAGACAGGGCCCGTGCTCGGGGCCAGGATGGGGGCCCCAGGCAGACCCCATCCCACGGGCTGGGC